>NC_064864.1:56043683-56156183 GCF_024139225.1 Suncus etruscus | reverse complement strand
ACAGTGCAGAATGTGAGCACCATCGCAGTGTTCACCTTTATGTACAGGTTTCTTGGTTGATCACTCATGAAAGCAGCAAATAGGGGCCGGAGAACAGTGCAGAGATGAAGGCATTTGCTTAGCACACGGTTGCAGCTGAGATGCTGGCTCGAAACCTATCCTGCCTACTATGGTCAGTTCCTCAGCACTGCTAGGGGTGGCCCCTGAGCACTGCTGAGCTTGGCACCCACATCCCTCAGGGAGTGGACCTCCCTCAAAGAAAGAGCCAAAGCGAGAAGAAAAGGCTTATGTAGCTGCCTTCACAAGCTAGAGGGCTCTGCGGGAGAGCCCAGCAGATGGCCAGGAGTGATCCCTGAACAGAGCCAGAAGTAAGCCTTGAACAAAGCTGGGTGTGACCCCCCCCCCCACACACACACCAAAAAAAAAAAAAGGAAACAGAAACCCAAGGACTCTCAAAACACAGATTAGAAAGTGGGTTTCCCCGGCCATCTGCTGGCAACTGTGAGACTTGGAGCAACACGAGATGCCTTTTCTGAAGGGGCTGCTGGCTTTCCTGATCCTTGACGACCACTTCAAGCTCCCTGTCCCATCAACTGCTGCAGTAAATCTCTGGACCCCTGGGAAGTAGACACCCAATAGACACCAAATGTTCCCGCATCTAGAGACCTACCCAGCTCAGATAGCGGGCGGCCCTGGCCCCCTCCCCACTCCAGGTCCAAAGTCCGCTCTCTGGGCTGGTCCCATCTTCTCCAGCTCGAATTCCCCTTTCCCAGCAATACTTAAGATGCAGAGAATCGCCTGCAATAGACCTCTGGGCCCCCTCAGTGTCTTGCACCTCAGGCCTTCCCCCACATCCTCCTCTGGATCTCTGAGCCGGGTTAGGGGCCTGTTGCCGGCTTGTGCTGGGGAACTGGGCCTGCCCAGCCCGCGCAGGGAGGACGCTGAGGGGAAGCCGCCCCTGGGCTCCGAGGCGGCGCCCCGTTTCTGTGCAGCCCCAAGTCCCAGGGTTCGTGCTTCTCGTTTGAGGCAAGTCCTTCCTGCGCTAACGAACAGCGTGTCAGACTTTCTGGCACCTTTTGCCGGCTCCTGGGCTCCTGAGCTGTCTTCAGAGCCGCCCTGATGCCCGGGTGATATGTGGGGGTGGGAGGCCTCGGGGCGCCAGGAGAGAGCAAGGGAAACACAGTTGCTGAGAGGCTGGGCAGGGGCAGGGCAGGTTTGGGGTGGCAGGGAAGGAGTAAGAGGGACAGGGAGAAGGCCGGTCCTTTTCAGCTTCTGCCTCTCACAATTCTCCCCAACCTGCAGCTGGGGGCCTATTCCAAGGCATCCCTCCTCCCTTCCAGAGGAAGCGTGATCCCTTTGGGGGAATGGAGTGGTAGACTGTGGTGCCCCTAGACCCCTTCCCATCTGTGTTGGGGGCAGGAAATGGGTTTTGTGAAAACAAGTGGCAGAGGCATCATAGGCCAATTCCATTGCTAGCCCTCCATCATTCTGGAAGCCCTGGGGCCCTGGAAGGATGGGGGGTGTGTGTGTGTGTGACTACTCAGCTCCTGGGGTGCTTGTTGGGGACAGCCTTTGAAGATTCAGGTGAAACACACACCACGTTCCTGACATCAGCGAAGTTCAAGCTTAGAGCCTGTCCTGTGGATCTCCTTGGCTGTGACACTCCCAGTCTCCCCCAAAGCTGCCTCTGAGCCCCCTTTTTTTTTGTTTTTGTTTTGTTTTGGGTCACACTTGGAAGTGCTGGGGGGGGTGCTAATCCTTTTTTTTGTTTTTGTTTTTGTTTTTTTGTTTTTTGGGTCACACCCCGCCGCGCTCAGGGGTTACTCCTGGCTCTATGCTCAGAAGTAGGTCCTGACAGACACGGGGGACATGGGACACCGGCATTTGAACCAACCATCTTAGGTCCTGGATCAGCTGCTTGCAAGGCAAACGCCGCCGCTGTGCTATCTCTCCGGCCCCGGGGGTGGGGTGCTAATCCTGATCCTGTGCTGGGTGACCGGAACAGGGGTGGGTCCCCTCTCAGGAGTGCTCAAGGGACCACTGAGTTCTGGGACGGAACCGAACCTGGACCTCCTGCATGCAGATGTGCCCCAGCCCCGAGCTCCCTCCTCTCCAAGTTTGTCTTAACCTCCAGACTTTTCATTTGTTTGCTTGTTTGGGGGCTACTTCTAATGGTGCTCAGGGCTTGTTTCTGGCTCTGTGCCCAGAGATCACTCCTGGCCTAGCTGGGAGAACCACAGGGGATTTCAGAGATTGAACCCGAGTTCACTCAACCATTTACAAGGCAAGCATTGCTACTGTACTATCGTCCTAGGATCATTTATTTAAAAAAATTAGTTTTTAATTTAAGAACCACCATTTTCATGGTTATTGATAGTTATTGATAGTTGGGCTTTAGACATAATCGTCCCACCACTGACTTTTGAACATGTGCCTAAAGCTTTACTGACATAACATAGGTGTTATTGCCTCCGTTCTAGGTTTCTTTTGAAGCGGTGAAAGTGTGTGGTTCGCTTCATGTGGCGACACTTGGGGAGCTCACAGCCTCTTTGTACAGATCAAAAACTTGTGTGGGAAGGGGAAGGTCAGTGGTACAGTGACAGAGCCTTTGTGAGAACCAGAGTTCCTTAGCTCTTCTCCAGGGGTGCAGTCTCCTGCCCAGATGGTTGCTGTCCCCTTGGACTCAAGTTCCAGGTTAACAATACTTAAGGCTTAATTTGGAAGTTTTAAAGTTCCTTTTATACTTACCTATTCCTACCAGTGTGAATAGTTTTATATTTATTTCCACTATTCATGAAGATTTAAATTTATGTTCATTTTTTTCCCAATGCTGGGGGTTGAACCCAGGGCCTCACACATGCAGAGTCAGCTTTCCACTTCTGGGTAGGCCCATGGGAGGAGCCCAAGCAGGAGATCTTGGCTGCTTTCCTGCAGCTTTTCTGCTTCTTGGGTTCCAAATTCTGGAATCTGTGACCCAGGGGGAAGGGTGGATCTGGCCACAATAGGGTTCTGTGAATGACACTGCTTCTGACTACCTCCGCATACCTGCCCCTTGCACTGAAGTCTCTGGGCCCAATAGTGTTTTCTGATGGAAGATGGCACTCAGAAGGTATCTGGAAGGTGGGTGGATAAAGAAAGTTTTAGAAGAAGTTTCTTCCATTTTTATTTATATCAGAATCCAAAGCCAGCTCTGGGCCCACACCCCAGGATTCTGACTGTGTCCCCTTGAGGAGAAGCCAGGAGCCAGGGACACTGCCTTGTCACGTCAGGTGCATTTCTAGTGGGCAACCTGGAAACCAGCATGGGGACCAAGACATGAAGTCTTCTGAGTGTAGATCTGGTGTTTTGGACAAAGACCTCAAGTGTTTCTGAGGAAACGATCCACTGACCATAGTCAGAGTTCAGGTGTGGCCAGAGGAAGATGGTGGATTCACCCGGATTAGGGGCAATGGCACAGGAGAAAAGTTTGAGTTTGGGGGTCGGGACTTCCTGGAGCTGCTTCCTCCCTGCAGCAGGACCTGCCTTCCCTTCCTGTTTTCACTCTGTCCTGGGACTCCCTCTAAGTGCTCTTGCTGTGTGAGCTGCTATGGGAGGAAAGACTGGCACTAAGGGGAACTGACATAGCCTATGGGCAAGTCAAAGGAGAAATGAAGCCAAGGCCTCTCAGATTAGGGCCAGCCCCAGTGCAGGGAGTGGGAAAATAATGTACTTGTGTGTGCATGTATGTTTGTGTGCAGAAACACTCAATACATGCATGTGTGCACATGTGTGTGGCAGCACACATGTTTGGGTACATGTACATGCATGCATGAGTACACATATGTTTGTATACATATATTTGTGAGCGTTTGTATGCCCATGCATGCATTTGCACATGCCTGTGTTTATCTGTGTTTATGTCTGATTCCCATTAGAGGTCATGGTGGATGCTGATTTGGGGCAGAGAAGTGAAGGGAGGGAATCTGGGAAGGATGAGGGGTTCCCTGGCAGCAGCACCATCAGTGCTAAGATAGAGAGTGCCCTGCACAGGCCCACACAGGAGGATCCCTCAGAAATTCCATGTGTTCCCCACATACTTCCTCCCACTGGCTGATCGGCTTTGTTCCAGGAACTCTGAGTCCCTGATTTGTGGACCCACTTCTGAGTACTTCAGGTTCTTTTACACCTAGACAGGTGACCCAGAGGGCTGGGCCACATCACCTCAAGTTTCAAGTAAACAGATGAGTTACACTCCAGGAGGCAGGGCCAGGGGAACTAACCCAGCTCTGAGCTGAGTTTTAAGTTCTGAGGTAGTGACAAGTGTCTCAAGAGAAACTCACTTACCCCACGGCTTCCCTGAGAGTCAGACCAGATCACCTCCTAGTTTTTGGGTTGGTTTTGTAGTGCTAGGGATTGAATCCAGGCCCCACCCAGGCTGAACCACATTCCTGACCCTTGGATGACCAGCATAGGATAAAAATGACACTCTTGGGAGCAAGTCACCTGTTGTCACCAGCTACTGAGCAGCTGATCCTAAACTCTGAGAAAATGCCCAATGGCGTCTAATGCTGCAGAGACCCACTGCCCTGTGCAAGAAAATCTCCTCAAGGTCTGCAACATTGGATCAGCATCTGGAGGGAGGAACAAAGCACATTTTAAAAAGAATAAGCCAAGGACCAAAGGCCAAGAGAACAGGAGCATCCAGAATGCACATAGCAGGGCCAGAGAGATAGTACAGTGGGCCAGGCACTTTGCCTTACCCTCAGCTAACTGTGGTTTGATCCCGGCCATCCCTATAGCACTGCCAGCAGTAATTCCTGATTTCAGAGCCAGGCATCACCCCTGAGCAGCCTTGGGTGTGATATAAAAACAAAAACCAACATGCCAGAGTGTACTTCGCATTCTGAACACACAGAATGGATCAAGATGGGGCCGGGTAGGTGGCGCTGGAGGTAAGGTGACTGCCTTGCAAGCGCTAGCCAAGGAAGGACCGCGGTTCGATCCCCCGGCGTCCCATATGGTCCCCCCAAGCCAGGGGCGATTTCTGATCACATAGCCAGGAGTAACCCCTGAGCGTCAAACGGGTGTGGTCCAAAAACCAAAAAAAAAAAAAAAAAAAGAATGGATCAAGATGCTTGCGTCTCCAGAAGCCTGTTTTTCCAGGCGCAAAGTGGCCTTTTTCTGGTTGGAGAAGCTCAGAACTTTGAAAAAGGAATGAAAGATCATCCGCATTTTGGGAGCACATTGAATAATAAAGGGGGCCTCTGTCACTGCCGGCTAATCCTAAAATCTACTCAGCAATCACAGGGCCAGGAAGAGGCCCCTGTCCCTAAGCCTCCCTAGCCAGCAGGTCTTTAGGGAGCTGAGTAACCATCCAGGAAGGCCCAGCAAAGCCCTCTCTGTTTGCCAGCCTTTGACTCCGATCCAGAGAGAGAAATCCATTTTCTGTCACTCAGTGCATGCCTGTAAGAACGTGTGTCTCAAAGAAGAGTCTCGGCCTGAATGGACGCAGGTTCTTTTGTTTCTCTAGACTGGCTGTTGGCCTGCTAAATGGATTTTGCGACCCTGCCAATGCTTCCTGATGCAGAGTAGCAAACACAAGCGGGCCAGGGTCCCAGCAGCAGGTTTATGGGCAGGAATTTAGAGTGGGGCCATTACGTCCTCCCTTCTGCTCTGCAATAATGTTTAGCACTTACTCTTTATTTTCATCCACGTTTCTTGAACTATATTCCATGGATTCCTTTTATTCTGGGCGAGTGTAATAAATGTTTCTGTGGTTCTGTAGAGAAAAGAATTGTGCAGGAGCCCCTGTTCATGCTCAAGCCCAAACCAGCATACTCCTACAGTATTAGTATAATCAAGGGCCTGAGAAGTTTTGCAGTAAAGATACAGTTGACTCTATCCAGTGGCTCTCAGCTGTTTAAGTATCATTTTAAGGTTTCAGTCCCTCCCTCCCTAAGGGGGACACTAGTGTTGCCCAGGAATAGTCTAGGCCTGGTTGCTCCCCCTTTTCCTCTGTGGGACTCTTCCTATGCTGCTGCAGCCAGGGCTGAGGATGGTGGGTGTTACTGCTGGAACAGACAGTTCCCCAGATTTACTTGCTCATCAGGCAGGGGCCAGGCCTCCAAGAAAGATAGGGAGCTTTTGGACCATGCCATGATTCTTGAAGGGCTTCTGGCATGTGTGTGTGAGGGACTGAAAGCAAAAGGGAACTCAAAGTTTGGCCTGAAAAGCTCAAAATTTAGCTTGAAAAACTATTAGGAGACAGAGGGGGGAGGAAGCTTTCACTAAGCTTTGCTCTTGGGAACAGAGATGCCCATCTTGGAGGCCAGTGTGTTAGGAATGCTCCAAGCAAGTCGTTCTGCTGTTAGACCCCTTGGAGGTTCCCCAATGAACTGACAACATGACCTCCCACATAAACTTGCACACAGATGTTTGTGACAGTTATATTTATAAAGAAGCAAACAAGAAGTCCTACAGTAGGTATGCATAACCTGCAGTACACCCAGATAGTGGAATATTATTTGATTTTTTTTTAAAGACGGCCAGGACATAGCCCAGCACTCCGGGTTACATGCTCTAGTGTGGTTTGAACCCTGGCATCCCATGACTCCACCAAATACCCCCGAGGGATTGTACTTCTGAGGACTTGTACTTCCCAGCACCATTAGACCAGGCAACACAGACTATATTGGGGCCTAGATTTGAAATCAGCATCACTAAGAGTGGCCTCTGACTCAGTCCTGGGTCTTCAGAGGACTGTTAGGGAGGCCAACAAAAGATAAAGGGAGAGGAAGAAAAGAAAAAATGGAAAGGAAAGAAGAGAAAAGAGAAGAATAGAAAAGAAAAAAAAAAGGTTAGCAAGCCATGCAGAGGCGGTAGAGCATTAAATACTTCTTGCTCACTGAAGGAGTCCAAAGTGATAAACTTCAGATCACAGAATTCCAACCATATGGCTTCTTGGGAAAGGCAAAATTATGGAGACGGCGACAAGACCAGAGTTGTAAACAGTAAGGCTGAAAGGATGAACAGGAAAGCACAGATGGGGGAAGGGGATGAGATTTGGGCAACACCTACAGTGCTCAGGGTCACTCTGAGCTCTTGGGGGGTACTTAGTGCTAGGGATCAGCTGGGCTTGGATGCATGTATGACAAGTGCCTCAACTCCTGTACTGTCTTTCCTCCAGAATAGAAGACTTTTAATAGTGGGAAATTAATCCTCTTCAAGTTTTGCTCATACTTTCTACACTTTTTTTGTTTGTTTTGGTTTTGGTTTTTGGGTCACACCCAGCAGTGCTCAGGGGTTACTCCTGGCTCTATGCTCAGAAATCGCTCCTGGTAGACTTGGGGGACCCTATGGGATGCCAGGATTGGAACTACCATCCTTCTGCATGCAAGGCAAACACCCTACCTCCATGCTATCTGTTCGGCCCACTTTCTACACTTTTGTCAAAACCTGCAGTCTGGGTCACCAGGGAAGAAAATGGAACAAACTGATTAAAACTATGGACTTCCGACAGCAACAATGAGCAAGAATGATTGTACCTATATGAGGACGTCACCAGTATCAAATGTGGAGCTAGAATGTTGCTAGTGGGAGGACGGAGGGTCAAAGACACGGAGCATAGTGCTTCTGTTCAGGTTTCCCACGGACCTTACTCGGTACTAAAAGGCAAAGCCAATTTTGACAAGTGGACCTTAAAAAATGTGAACCATTTCTTTCTTTTTTTCATTAAAAATGAAAAACAATTCAGATAAATGGAAAGTCAATCATTTAAAGTGAACAGGTCAGTTTTTTAAAGTTTATTCAAAAGGCTGTGCTGCCACTTTCACCATTTATTTCTGGAACATTTCTTTATGCCCCACCCACCAAAAGAAAGAATCTCAGCAACATCCAGGAGCAGTAGTTCTCCATTTCTCCCGTCCTGCCAAGCTCTGAAATCATGGATCTAGTTTCTGTCTCTTTGGAGTTTACAGGCTTTTGTTTCTCTTGGATGTTACCTAGGAGTTGAGTTCAGGGATCTGTGGGAGTTGGAGTTCACTTTTGGAGGAAGGCCACACCCTGATACGTCTTTATAGCTAGCTGTACTGAGGTTTCAGTTTCAATCTTCTCTCCACAACTTTCTCTCTCCCTCTCCCTCCCTCTCCCTCAATCTCCCTCTCTTCTTTCTTTTTTTCTTTCTTTTTTTCTTTCTTTCTTTCTTTCTTTCTTTCTTTCTTTCTTTCTTTCTTTCTTTCTTTCTTTCTTTCTTTCTTTCTTTCTTTCTTTCTTTCTTTCTTTCTTTCTTTCTTTCTTTCTTTCTTTCTTTCTTTCTTTCTTTCTTTCTTTCTTTCTTTCTTTCTTTCTTTCTTTCGTCCTTCCTTCCTTCCTTCCTTCCTTCCTTCCTTTCTTTCTTTCTTTCTTTCTTTCTTTCTTTCTTTCTTTCTTTCTTTCTTTCTTTCTTTCTTTCTTTCTTTCTTTCTTTCTTTCTTTCTTTCGTTCTTCCTTCCTTCCTTCCTTCCTTTCTTCCTTTCTTTCTTTCTTTCTTTCTTTCTTTCTTTCTTTCTTTCTTTCTTTCTTTCTTTCTTTCTTTCTTTCTTTCTTCCTTCCTTCCTTCCTTCCTTCCTTCCTTCCTTCCTTCCTTCCTTCCTTCCTTCCTTCCCATCCTTCCTTCTTTCTTTCTTTCCTTCTCCTTTCTTTCTTTCTTTCTTTCTTTCTTTCATCTTTCCTTTCTTTCTTTTCTTCCTCTTTTTCTTTCTTTCTTCCTTCCATTCTTCCTTCCTTCCTTTCTTCCTTCCTTCCTTCCTTGCCTTCCTTCCTTCCTTCTTTCTTTCTTTCTTCTTTCTTTCTTCTTCTTTCTTTCTTTCTTCTTCCTTTCTTTTCCTTCCTTCTTTCTTTCTTTCTTTCTTCTCTTTCTCTTCTCTCTCCCCTCTCTTTCTTTCTTTCTTCTTTCATTTCTTTTCTTTTCCTTTCTTCTTTCTTTCTTTTCTTTCTTCTTCTTTTCTTCTTTCTTTCCTTTCTTTCTTTTCCTCTCTTTTTTTCTTTCTTTTCCTTTCTTTCTTCTTTCTTTCTTCCTTTCTTTCTTTCTTTCTTTCCTTTTCCTTTCTTTCTTTCTTTCTTCTCTTTCCTTTCTTTCTTCTTCTTTCTTCTCTTTCTTCTTCTTTCTTTCCTTTCTTTCTCTCTTTCTTTATTTCTTTCCTTTCTTCCTTCCTTCTTTTCCTTCCTTCATTTTTCTTCCTTTCTCTCTCTTTCTTTTTCGTTTTTCTTCATTTCTTTCCTTTTTCCTTTTCATGTCTGTACTATGCTTACTAGTTATATGCTTATCTTCCTTAAAGAACAGCATATTCAGATCATTGGCTCACTTTTAAAATGGTTTACTTATCTTTTTATTACTGAATTTTTTATAACACCTGTCAGACAAAAACTAGATAAAACACCTTGATTGATGGACCTTAGATGTGGCTCAATGGTAAAATACATGCAAGAGACCTGGATTACGTCCCCAGCACAGCAAAAAGTGGGGGAAAGGTGTCTGATCGACAAGAGACATGATTTACATAAGTTTTCTTTCATTTGTGGTTTGTCTTTTCAATGTTTTGATGGAGTCCTTGGAACCACAAAAGTTTTTCATTTTGTGAATGTCAGTTTATTTTTCCCTTGGTTGTTTGTTGGTGTTACATGTAAGAAATCACTGCCAAGTCCAAGGCTAAAAGATGTATGTATGCTGTGCTTTCTCCTCTGGGTTTATAGCTGTAGCTCTCATCTTGATTTAAATGTTACAGATGGTGTTAAGTCAGGGGTCCAGTTTCATTCTTTGCTTGTAGATCATCATTTACTTTAGCACAATTTGTTGAAAAGAACTTTCTCCACCATTGAATACTTTTGGCTCCTTTGTTGAAAATCAACTGATCACAGATGTGAGGATTCATGTCCATAATTACAATTCTAGTCCATGCTGGAAGCTAAATTTCAAGTGCTAGTGACTACAGTATTGAGCAGAATATAGCCAGCTCAGAACATATTTATTTACTACTAGCTATTGAATACTTATCATGAGCCAGGTATTCTTCACGCTTTTTCAAGTACTCACGCAAATAAACTTAACAAAAACCATATGAATAAACTAAGGCACAGAGAGATTATATAACTTGCCTAAAATTGCCCAGTCCAGAAACTGACAGTAGGGGCCGAAGCGATAGCACAGTGGTAGTAGGGCGTGCGCCTTGCATGCTGCAGATCTAGGACGGACCTCGGTTTGGGTTTGATCCCCTGGTGTCCCATGTGTTCCCCTGAGCCAGGAGTGATTTTGAGCCCATAGCCAGGATTTCGTGACCCCTGAGCGTCACAGGGTGTGGCCCAAAAAGCAAAAAGAAAACTGACAAAAAAGAAACTGCAAAAAGCAAAAGGCAAAGGGGCCGGCGAGGTGGCGCTAGAGGTAAGGTGTCTGCCTTGCAAGCGCTAGCCAAGGAACGGACCGAGGTTCGATCCCCTGGCATCCCATATGGTCACCCCAAGCCAGGGGCGATTTCTGAGCACTTAGCCAGGAGTAACCCCTGAGGGTGTGGCCTAAAAAAGCAAAAAGCAAAAAAGAAACTGCAAAAAGCAAAAAGAAAACTGACAAAAAAGAAACTGACAGTATCTGAATTCCAGTACAGGAATTTAGGCTAACCTCTTCCTCTTCTGTTATTATTGTGTTCAAATAATGATCATGTATGATATTTTATTTAGAGATAATAAAGAAAACATTTACATACATATAAAATTCATTTAAAAATTTAGTCATGGTGAATTACGAAGTTATTCATGGTTGGGTTTAAGGCATACAATGTTCCAGCACCAATCCCTTCGCCAGTGTTTACTTCCTTTTACCAGTGTTCCCAGATTCCCTCCTATCCCCTTCCTCTTTCTTTAAATAGAAGATTTATTCAGATGCAACTTATATACCATGAAGTTATCCCAGTTATAGATCTATATTTTAATATGTTCACTGAACTGCACAGTCATCACCACAATCCATTTTAGGATATTTAATTGCTAAAGACAGATTGTACCCATTAGCAGTTGTTTTCCATTTTGTCCCAGTCCCACACTGTACATTACCCAGTTTCTCACACAGTGGGACACAAACCCATGTGGGGTCACCTGACTTTTCAAAACTTGTTTTCCAATGAATTTCTTTGAATTATTATCAGTAAATATTTGATTTGATTTGATTGGTCTGTTTTATATACCTCTCTGCCCGGGGTCATGTAAAAAATTTTTGGATGAGATTGTAGAGTTGTAAGTGGAAAAAGTTCTCTTATTTTGTGAGTGGAAAATGTTTAAGAAGTCCTGTACGAGGTAACTGCCAATCTACTCTGGCTCTGGATTTTGCTATTCTGGACATTTCATAAAACTGCAGTCATAATCTGGGGGCCTTTGTGAAGGGCTTCTCATGTTTTCAAGTTTATCCATGTTGTAGCATATGTCAACACTTTGTTCTCTTTTATTGCTAAATCATACAACATTGAGTAGACACATTTATTGTATTTATAGCTCACTGGTTGCTTCACTTTGGGTATTTGGAATAAAGCAGTTTTGACAATCCTCAAGCAAGCTTTTGTGTGGTCCTTGTTTTCAGCTCTCCAGGCTATACACCTAGGGGTAGGATTACTGGGTCACATGGTAACTCTATGTTTAGTTTGCTGGGAGCCTTCCAGACATTTCCATAATGGCTGCATCATGTTCCTCTCCCACCAGTAGTGCTTGAGGATTCCAGTTTCTCCACATCCCCTTGGACACTTGTTGGTATCGATGTTTACAAATGTCCTAAAGGTATGAACTGGTCCATAGCTCAAGGACTAAATTTTGAATAAAGAAAAAAAAGTAAATACACCTGTTGTCAGCTGTGTGTTCTGAATAATGGAACAAAAAATGTTCACAGCTGGCCAACAAGGAGCTTTAGCAGAAGAAAAAAATGTTTTATTCAAAAACAGCGATTTTTCCATTGTTTTACTCACCTGAGAATTTATAAAAATGATGTTTTATAGAGGTGACATTGGATTGTAGCTTTATATATACTCCATTATCATGTGGCGTCAGTAGATATTACAACATGCTCACCACTCACCACCTTTACGTGAGCTCCATTATATGTTTCTGAGGATGTGAAACCAGAGGCCCAGAGAGGGACTGGAAACATGGGCCCAGGAAGCTGCCTTCAGGAGAACCTCTCCATGAGATTCTAAAGTGAACTAGGATTTGGGAATCAGGAATCTAAAAGGGTGTTTAGGGGATAGACCCTTGGAACCATCTCAGGGGGGCTGCTGAGGTACATTTCTAAAAGGCAGGGCTGTGAAGGGGTGAAAGACACTGGCTGGGAGAGAAGTTGAGAACTGCTGTTGTCCACACTCCATTCTTCTACCCTTGACCTTGCTGGAAAGGCCACCACTACAGTGCTAGAAGAGTCTGGGTGGAGTCTGTGGAGTTTGTGGAGAGGCTCTGGGTGAGGCATCAGTGGGGGACAAGCAGCAAGGAAGTGATTCTGTGTCATGCCTATGTCCAGTTCCTAAGCCTCATTTGCCAGGTGTAGCCAGGTCTTGCCTTGCTCATCCCCACATGCACCTACTGTCAGGGAAACAGATCCCGCCAGAGAAGCCAGGCACCAAGAATCAGAAGATGGTACTTCAGGGTCCATTTAGACAGCTGGAAACCATGGTGCAGAGCCTTGGATAAAATGTCCACATCACATGGCAAATCAGTCACAAGACAGCCCCAGACTTCGCTTCTGCTTGTCGTGTGCTCTTTCCTACCCCAGGATTCTTCCTTGGAGTCAGGCAAAGGGGCTGGTGAGGGCTGGGATGAGTTTACCATTCCAGCTTGTTTGCAGATATCCTGTGAGTCTGCTTTGGTTCACCTATATTATGACACTTGGGCCAAGCTCAGACCCTGATCAATAATATACTCTGCTTTGCTCACAGTTTGAGGGACCTCATTGGGGGACATATTCGTTCCTCCCTTAGACAAAGGTAACTACAGAGAAATGGTTCATCTCAGAGATGGGTCCCTGCTTCACAGACCCCGGGACCTGGAAACGATCAAATGCTGAGGTGGGAAGCCCTGCTTCCTGCTATAGGCCTCAGTTCCCCATCACCATCACCACCATGACCACGACAAATAAGACCAAAGTCAACCGGTGCCCCACCCCTGCCGGAGTCACTCACTCTTCTGGTGATTTATCTCGCTACTTCCTGCCGCTCTTAAGGGCTGATTTATGTCCCAGCCTCTGCCTCCTGTTTACAGCCCTCTGACACACCCACACCCCTGAGAGGAAACAGTATTTAAAAGGAAGAAAAGTGGAGGATATTGGGAAGTGGGGCTCAGCAGGGGACTTTGGGCCTCTCTATGCACTTTACCTGGAAGCTGAGGTCCCCTCCCCATGCATCAGCAAGGCTGCCTCCCCTGAGAACTCTGGACAGACCCTGCTGGTACAGACTCTGATATAGACCATTACTAGACACATGGCTTGTGTCTTGGATCTCACTGTTCATCCCTTTTTTCTAGGACCTTTCTGGGGATGGAAAACTCTGGAATTATCCACCTGTCACAGCAACCAGACTTAGTTCAGGATACATTCTCCTTTCCCCATCTTTCATTTGCTGCTGTTGTTGCCATGATTTGGGATCCCAAAATGCTTGGTTGTCGGGTGCCAATACAGCCACGGTGCTTGTCGGGAGCGGGGCAAAGTCCTTGAGAGCTGCTGCATGTTTGCCTCTATGGCCTGCTGGATGCTGATGGTTCCTGGAGCAGCCCCAGGCTTCCAGGCAAAAGCTACTTCTCAGGAGCCAGGGGTGCCATCTTGGAGTCCTGACCCCTTTGTATCCACTGACTTGGGGGCCCTGTTCAGCCTCTCTGAGCCTGTGGTTCCTCATATGATGAGGCAGGGGTTCGGAAGCTGGTAGAGGAGCTTGACCTTGGGATGTTACTGCCTCAGCCAGCCAGGCCGCTACCCCAGCAGTAGAGCAGATGGTTTCTGTGGCTCAGCCCACTTTCCTGGGGCCCTCACCGTGCCTTCGTCTCACACCCACACGGTGCATAGTCTGCTAGCGGGGCCTCCATTGGTTTTATTACTTTTTTTTTTTGTCCCCCAATTCACAATACATACCCGGCAAGGGGCCTGTGTTGAGGTGTATATGGGGTGCCTTTACTGTACCTCCTCTTTCTATACAGCCAGTGTAAAGAACACAGCCTGTGGTAAGATTTGGGAGGCCTTATCTTATCTTTTATTTATTTTATTTTTTTTTTCTTCAGAGCAAACTAAAGTTGTTTTTTTTGTTTGTTTGTTTTTTTAAAGTAAGAATTCATTTAAAGGACAAAATTGATTAACATAATGAGGTAAACTAATATAACATAATATAGTGACATAACATAACATATAATATAATTGATATAATAATAATACATGTAAGTCAAAGAAAATTTCTGATTAAAAACACAATTTTTTTTTTCATAATGGCTTACATATCTTTCACTGTAGTATTTTGGGTACATATTCACATTGAATCAGGGGAATACCCATCACCTAATATGTCCTCTTCTCAATCAAAAATCAAATATGCTGAAAATAGGCAGAGTCCTGTCTAGAGGCTTCCAACCTCAGTTTGAGAGAGGATGTGAAAAAAGTAATTAAAATACCACAACAATACAAAAAAAAAATATCGAATTAAATAACCGATAAGCACCACAGCAATAAAGACAGGCACCACACAATAATCTCGGTTCTGAAATCAAATCATACTCAAGTGCAAAAAAGAAAGAGAAAGACAAAACAAAATAAAATAAAATAATATTGGAGACATCAACCGTAATCTCCACACCAAAATAAAGACGTCAAAAAAAAAATAGATCATTTATTCTCCTCTTGCTGCTTTCGTGGTATGTGGAAGACTTCTACTTTATCTTGGATGGTAAAATCAGACCTGTTTCTAAAGATCTTGGTGGCTGTGCAGATCAGGGAATGGAGTTTATGAAGTCTTTCTTTGTGGTTCTAGCAGTTATGCTTCTTCAATGTCATTTTTTTGTTTTTTATGTGTTCTAGGTGTTTCAGAATAGTGCTACCATTCTGTGTTTTTCTTTTGTCTTCTGACTTACTTCGTTTAACATAACATGATCTAGGCCCATCCATGTTGCTGCAAAGTCTGTGATTGTATAATTTCTAACTGCCATGTAATATTCCATTGTATATATGTACCACATCTTAATGATCCATTCATCTGTTGTTGGACATCGAGGTTGGTTCCAAGATTTGGCTATTATACTGAGTGCTGCAATAAATAGTGGGGTGCATATGTATTTTGGAATGAATGTCCTTCCATCTTGGGGATATATGCCTAGGAGAGCAATTGCTGGGTCAAATGGCAGCTCAATTCTAAGTTCTTTGAGCACTCTCCAGACTTTTCTCCATAGATGTTGGACCAAGGGGCATTCCCACCAGCAATGAATGAGAGTTCCTTTCATACCACATCCTCTCCAACAAAGGTTGTTCCCATTATTTTTGATGTGAGCCAACCTCACTGGTGTGAGGTGGTATCTCATTGTTGTCTTGATTTGGATCTCCCTGATGATGAGCGAAGGTGAGCATGTTTTCATGTGTTTGTTGGCCATCCTTCTCTCTTCCTCAGAGAAATGTCTATTCATTTCGTCTCCCCATTTTTTTATGGCTTCGTTTGGTTTTGAAGGGCTCAGGTTTCTGAGCGCTTTGTATGTTCTAGATATCAGCCCTTTATCTGATATATCAAGTGAAAAGATTTTTTCCCATTCTGTTAGCTGTCTTCTTGCATTAAGTAGGGTTTCTTTTGCCATGCAGAAGCTTTTTAGTTTGATATAGTCCCATTTGTTTATAGTTGATGCTAACGTTTTTGCCATTGGTGCTCCATTCTCAAAGACCCTTTTGATATAAAGGTCTTCGAGTGTTCTGCCTATTTTATTCTCGATAAACTTTATAGATTCAGGTCTGATTTCCAGATCTTTGATCCATTTTGAGTTGACTTTTGTATAAGGAGTGAGATATGGGTCGATTTTCACTTTCGTGCATATGAGTTTCCAGTTGTACCAACACCATTTGTTGAATAGGCTTTCTTTGTTCCATTTCATATTCTTGCCTCTTTTATCAAATATTAGTTGGCTATATATCTGGGGGTTTATGTCTGGGAATTCTGTTCTAATCCACTGGTCTGAGGTCCTGTCTCTGTTCCAGTACCATGCTGTTTTTATTACTATGGCTTTATAGTATAGTTTCAAGTTAGGTAAGGAGATACCTCCCAACTTCTCATTTTTCAGAATGTGTTTAGCTATCCTGGGTCTTTTATGGTTCCAAATGAATTTTATAATTGATTGTTCTATTTCTTTAAAGAATTGTGTCTGGATTTGGATAGGGATTGCATTAAATCTATATAGCAGTTTGGGTAAAATAGTCATTTTGACTATGTTAATTCTACCTATCCATGAGGATGGGATGTTCTTCCATTTCTTTAGATCGTCTTCAATTTCTTTCTGAAGTGTTTTGAAGTTTCCCTGGTATAGATCTTTCACTTCTCTTGTAAGGTTGATTCCTAAGTATTTGATATTTTTTGATACTATCTTAAATGGAATTGTATTTTTAATCTCTCTCTCCTCAACTTCATTGTTTGTATATAAAAACGCTACTGTCTTTTGTGTATTGACTTTGTATCCAGCCACTTTACTGTATTGGTTGATTGTTTCTAGGAGTTTTTCTGTGGATTCTTTAGGGTTTTTGATGTATATCATCATATCATCAGCAAATAGAGCTAGCTTGTGTTCCTCTTTCCCTACTTGAATTCCTTTGATTCCCTTCTCTTGTCGGATTGCTATTGCTAGGACTTCTAAGGTTATATTGAATAAGAGTGGAGAGAGTGGACAGCCTTGCCTAGTTCCTGACCTTAGTGGGAATGCTTCTAGCTTCTCGCCATTAAGTATAATGTTGGCTGTAGGCTTTTCATAAATAGCTGTAACTATCTTAAGGAAGGTGCCTTCTAACCCTATTTTGCTGAGTGTCTTTAACATGAACGGATGTTGGATTTTGTCAAACGCCTTCTCTGCATCGATTGATATGATCATGTGGTTTTTGTCCTTCATGTTGTTGATGTGGTGTATAATGTTTATTGATTTGCGTATGTTGAACCAACCTTGCATTCCTGGTATGAATCCCACTTGATCGTGATGTATGATCTTTTTGATGAGGTGTTGGATTTGGTTTGCTAAGATTTTGTTAAGTATCTTTGCATCAATGTTCATTAGTGAGATTGGTCTGTAGTTTTCTTTTTTGGTGGTGTCTTTGCCTTCTTTAGGAATGAGTGTGATATTAGCCTCATAAAAGGAGTTGGGGAGGATTCCTGTTTTTTCTATGGTTTTGAAAAGCCTATGGAACAGTGGTAATAAGTCTTCTTGAAATATTTGATAGAATTCACCTGTAAATCCATCTGGGCCTGGGCATTTGTTCTTAGGGAGTCTTTTAATTACGTCTTCAATTTCCTCTGAAGTGATTGGACTGTTTAGAGTTTCTAGGTCTTCCTTTTCCAGTCTTGGAAGAGGGTGTTTGTCCAAGAATCTGTCGATTTCTGGTGGGTTCTCTAGCCTAGTTGAATATAGTTGTTCATAATATGATCTCATGATATGTTGTATTTCTTGGGGTTCTGTTGTAATCTCTCCCCTTTCATTCGTGATCCTAGTGATTTGGGTGTTTTCCCTCTTTTTTTTGGTGAGTTTTGCCAATGGTTTGTCTATCTTATTTATTTTTTTGAAAAACCAACTCCTGGTCTCATTGATTTTTTGTATTGTTTTCTTAGTCTCTATGTTGTTTATTTCTGCTCTGGTTTTTATGATTTCTTGCCTTCTGGTTGTGGTTGGATTTCTCTGTTGCTGTTGTTCCAATTCTTTGAGGTGATCTTTTAAACTGTTGGTTTTGTTATTTTCCTGTTTCTTAACATAGGCCTGTAATGCTATGAGTTTCCCCCTAAGTACTGCTTTTGCTGTATCCCATAAATTCTGACATGTTGTCTCTTCATTGTCATTCGTCTCAAGGAATCTTTTTATTTCCTCCTTGAGTTGTTCTTTGATCCAGCTGTTGTTAAGCAGTATGTTATTCAATCTCCAGGTATTAGTTTTCCTCCATTGCTTCTTCTTGACATCAATTATAAGCTCTGTTGCATAGTGATCTGAAAGGGTACTTCTAATGATCCTTACCTTTGTGGTCTTATATAGGTTGGCTTTGTATCCTAAGACATGATCTATTCTGGAGAAGGTTCCATGTGGGTTTGAGAAGAATGTGTATTCTACTTTCTGGGGAGGTTTTATTACTTTTTTAAAAAAAAATCAAATCACCATGAGATAGTTAAAAAGTTGTTGACAGTTGAGTTTCAGCCATACAATGCTCCAAGACCCATTCCTTAACCAGTGTTCATTTCCCACCACCAATGTCCTCAGTTTCCCTTTCTTCCTTTATGCTGAGCCTGCCTCTATGGCAGACACTTTTCTTCTCTTTTCCTACCTTTTTTCCCTTTTAAATACTGGGGTTTGCAATACTGCTACTGAATGGGGGTATCATGCATATTGCTTGACTTCCTTTCAGCACCCCATGGTTTTATTGTTGCCCGAGGGACCAGCCTCTGCTATGAGGAAGGGAAATGTCTCACCCTAATCACTGACCTTGAAGCTTGAAGCTCGGGAAGAAGGTGGGGACAGGTGGACAAGAGGTGGTTAGTTTGGGGTTCAGCCTCTATCCCATGAGGGTGAGCAACAGCTTTGCTCCAGCTGACAGGCCAGTCCCAAGGACACACACACATACACACACACACACACACACACACACACACACACACATACACACACACATGGGTGTGCTGTGTTGTTCTGGCTTGGGTGGAACTGCTTGGGTTCTTCCACGTAAGCTAACTGGGGAGGGGGCCCTGCTGATAACCTCTCCTATTTGCTTTTCCTCCAGATGAGGCTGAGCACAGAGAAGGGTGGAGACCAAAGGGTGTGGTGGGAGCAGCCAGGCCATGCGCTGGGAAAGCATTGACAAGCCCAGAGAAGGACCTTGTGATGCCAGATCTTCACTATCCAGCACTAGAGCGACAGCCAAGTTCTCAGTGTTTTGCCTCCAACTGTTCTTCCTAGTGCTCTTTCACCCACAGAGGTTTGCAAGACCTTGAGAGGATGCTGCTATTCTTCATCTTTTGTGCTTTTATTATTATCTTTGTTTTGTTTTTTTTTTTTTTACTGGTTGACCCTTACTTTTGTATTAAGACATCTTTGAAAGAAAGCATTTATAGTAGCATGCTCCAGTGTTTGGATAAAGATTTTTAGCTCTGCTTGGAAAAGTTTACTTTTAGGAATTTGTACCATTATGCTTTTTGCCTTTCTAAGGCTGGTTTCTAGTGTCCTACTAAGACTCGAGGCCTGGCCACACCCCACTGGCCTTCTCCTTAGTCTACTCTGAAGGCAGCTCAAGCTCCGCTCGACTAGGGGCCATCATCCTGCAATATCTGCTAGAGGAGCCAGATGTCTGGGTGGCAGAGCTTCAGCGATTCTCAGCAGAAAGAGTGTGGACACGACATCTACCTGAAGTCTTTCTCAGGAGGACTGGAAAGACCAAATGCTGGGGGTCTGGTGAAGGGGAAGAGCAGAAATTCATGGTGCTTTCTCCAGAGCTCACCCCCTATCCACCCCAGACCTGCTCCTGGCCCAGATCAGGTAGCATCATTAGTGGCAAAGCTCCCTTTAGAGGCAAGTAGCAGGGAGAAATCTATATTTGGAAGAGGGCACTAGCTTAGGCGGGTGGTTCCCTGGCTTTATCAGGCTCCTGCAGTCCAGCATGGCACGGGGGCAGATGGGCTGACCCATCTCCACCCTCCTGTTGGGCTTGGCGCAGTTCCCATCCATGGGACATTCTTGGGCTCACACACCCCTAGCTCAGGGTCACCCGCCCCTCTATTAATCCCTATTGTGACTTCATGTCACAACCTGCTTCTATGAGAAGAGCAGTTGGCTGGTTCTTGGGGCAGGGGTGAGATGAGGTGTGGCACTGGCCGAATGGGGCAAAGAACCTGGCAACAGCAGGAGGAACAAACACCTGTTTATCTCAGAGGGTTTAGAAACAAGTCCAATGGTTCAGCCTAAATTCATTCAACCTGGAGGAGTAACCCAAGTTTTTCTGGGTTGCAAAATGGCCATTGCTTGGAGATTCAAGGTACACAGAGCTGAGATCTTGTGCTCCCCCTTCCCAAGTGGGAGGGACAAGGGAACAACCTGGCTTGAGGCTGGCATATGCCCGGAGCTTCCCTGACATTTACCAACAAGGTGACCTTCACGAGTTATACATCCTGTCTCCCACTGCTCATCTGTAAAGCAAGAATTGCCTTGTGAAAGTAAACACAGCAATGTGCGGGAAACAGCTCAGAGCTGAGCATATCAGCCTTGTCTTCAGCAAAGACTTTCTTCTAGTGCTTCATCTTTCTGTACCATCCACTCAATAGTGGCTAACTGCCTTTATTACATCTGCTGATATTCCACATTTGTTAATGATCTTCTCTTTCAAAAAGGGAATACTGCACAGATTGGGCTCTAAGGAACAGAGGACAGAATGGAGGTGCGGTGACTCAGGGGCAAGGTCCTGCAGGCATTGTGCTTTCTGGACCTTTCTCTGGACACTGCCCAGAAGTCTGTGAAAGATAAGCTGTTCTTCCACAGTAGCCAGCAGGCACTTACCCACCATGCTCGAAACTGTCTCCACCCCGTCAAGCCTTCAGGTGCTCACTGCCTTGGCAGAGACCCTCTGCAGAATGTTCTTGAAATTTTGTTTTGGGGCCACTTCCCCAAAACAAAACATTGGGGCAATGCTCAGGTAATCCTGGCTCTGCACTCAGAAATTATGCCTGGTGGTGCTTGGGGGACTAATTGCGATGCAGGGGATTGAACCTGGGTTAGCTGTGTGCATGGTAAACACCTTATCTGCTGTACTATTTCTCTAGTCTACTCCTATATTTCTGACTCAAAGGAACTTTAGGGTCTACTTTTGGAATGACTGGTTAAAAGCAACAGATACTAGTACATATTTTTTTGTAGGGGGGCACACCCAGTGATGCTCAGGGGTTACTCCTGGCTTGGGGGACTATATGGGATGCTGGGGGGTCAAACCAGGGTCCATCCTAGGCTAGCAGGGCAAGGCAGATGCCTTACTGTTTGTCACGGCTCCGGCCCCTACTAATACATATTTTTATCTTCTGAAAGGTTTGAGTCTAGGCATCTTGAAGGTGCTGCTGTAGACACTGACTGGGAGAATCAACACTGGGAGATTCCTTTAGCTGCCAACTTTTTTTTCCCCTTTGGCCATATCTTTATTTCCTTAGGACAAACTCTTAGAAGCAGAATTACAGGGTTTAAACAGATGCACATCTTTAAAAATAAATCTTTATTTAAGCATCATGATTACAAGCATGTTTGTAGTGTGTTTCGGTTATAAACACAATACCCCCCCTTCACCAGTGCAACATTCCCATCACCAATGCCCCACCCCAAAACCCTGCTTATATTTGCGACAGGCATTCTATTTCTCTCATTCTTTAACACTGTCATGTTAGTTGTTAGTGTAGTTATTTCCCTAACAGATTTCATCACTCTTTGTGGTGAACTTCAAATTGTGAGCCAGTCCTTCCAACCCATCCAGTCCTTAACTCTATTGTTTCTGGGCCATATTACAGTATTGTCTTTAATTTTTCTTAAAACCCATAGATGAGTGAGACTATTCTGTGTCTCTCTCCCTCTGACTTATTTCACTTAACATAATAGATTCCATGTACAGCCATGTATAGGAAAATTTCATGACTTCATCTCTTCGGCAGGCTGCATAATATTCCATTGTGTATATGTACCACCTTCTGACACAAACTCCACCTGCCAACAACAATAGAGGAGGGCAAGTTAGGTGACACCCCCCCCCCACTTTGTATTTAGATACTGGATGCCTAATCACCATTGTGGAACTAGAGGAACATCTGTGAAAAGGACAAGTCACCTCCAGCTTCTTCTTTCTCCTAACATGCATTCTTCTCTAGCAACAATGAGAAATAAAAGAATGTAACAGTACTGACTGAGATTAAATGACCAAGAGCTTATTGATAGTGGGACCCCTGCTAAGTTCTGGTCATGTTGGTAAGTTCTTAGAACCACTCTAAGAGGTTAGCCCATTATTCCATTTTATAGGAAACAGTCAGAAACTGATCTCAGGTCTCTGACTTCAGCGTATTAGTTGCCCTTATTAGACATATGACTTTATTACTGGACAAAGGAGAAAAATAAAAGCAGTATCACAAGTGGACATTTCAGGGTTTTACTTGGTATTATGCAACAAATATATGCATCATAGCTACTCTATCAACAAAATGCCCGAGAAAGGAAGAAAAAAAATCAGCAGAAGACCACAGTTCATTTCCCTGGCACTGCTGCCCTCCAAATGCAAGGAATGGAGAGGTCTGCAGTTAGGCTTAGGAATCAAATACAAGCCTCAAGTTACTGAGAGAGGCTCAAACCCCTGCTGTGTCACTGCCTGTGTGATCTTAGGTAACTTCTCAGAGCTTTAGTTTTCTCATCTCTAAAAATGGGAGCCGTGGCTACCATTGTGGTTTGAAGGCAGAATGATAATATTCCAACAAGTATGATTAGTGACAGCTTGACCACTGTCCTCAAGGAAATCCATTTTGAGTGAACACCCAAAGGGACAATTCAGGAATGAAAAACCAAATCTGCTGTGGGTGAGGACCTAGGGGCTCTGCCACTTCTTCTCTGGTCAGCATGGCTGGAAAGAGAGGAGTTTGCTAAGGTAAGATCAGCAACCCATATGGGTCTCCTGGGAAACGTGGGCTTAGAACACACCCATAGGAAAACCTCCCACTCTCAACTAGTGGATGCTGTTGGAGCTGCAAGGGCACTGCTCTGGGGAAGCTCCTTCTCACCTTGGTGGCACCTCTGGGAGATGGAACAAAGATCATTTCTTTGACAGTGTTGATATACCTAGCTCTCCCACCTACCAGTGAGAGGCTGTTTGTGGGAGTTACCTGTGGCAGGATAGTATAAAAGACTTGGGAGTTCCAGGTTGACCAATTAGTACGTGGTGACATGAGACAAGTTATTTAACTTCTTTCTAGAATGCTTTTTATTCTTCTCCTTCCTGGAGAAAGTCCTACTGTACAGGAGTGGGAATTAAAGAAGTGTGGAATCCAAGCCCTGTACAGCCTTACAGATCAGATGTGGAACTATTAAATTTTTACCCCAACACCCTTTCTTGACTTTTGCTATTTGATGTTTAGCACAAACACACTATTACCTATAGTCAATATGATATTGTCCATCATATATAACAAAATGCACAATCTATTGTGGCTATTTTGGTTTCAGGGTCACACTTGGCAGACAGTGCTTAGGGGATTGATTACACCTGGCTCTGGGCTCAGAGGTTGTTCCTGGCAGTGCTCAATGGACAGTATAGGGTTCAAGGGATTAACTAGGGTCAGTAGCATGCAAGACAGGGGACCTGGGGTCCCACCAGAAAGTTCTTGGCTGGTGTTTCAGTGGTTAGGAATGGTAGGAACCAGTGTGGGGTGCTGCCCTGAGGTGCTGGAGATTACTGGGCTATCCCAGCAGTGCAGCTGGTGGTGCTAGGAGTCACACAAGGGTGGGCTGCATAAGACAGGCACCGAAACTGCTGGACCAGCTCTCTCCATCTCCAGAACCTGTCTTTGATCCAACATGGCGGAGAATATAAGAATGAGTAAGAGATAGTCCCTGTGTTTCCAGGGCTCACAATCTTGCAGGGGAGAGAGAGCTACATAATCAATAATGTTAAAGACAGGCCAGGCTAAGTATGATCCCAAAGTGCTGCTGGAAGTTGGCAAAGGAAGAACGTCATTTTGATGAAACACGCTCTCAGTGGGGAGAAGAGGATGCCTGGAGTGTTCTCTGGAGAGTTCCTGAAGGCATATGAGGACATGTAAGGCTTTGGTAGGTATGCAGGGGAGGGAGGATGAGGGCATGGAGGCGCCTTTGCTGGGGGAGAGGTGGGGCAGGACTGGGGTTCTCTGGACAAATCTGGAGCAGAAGACAAATCTGGACTCAGAGAGGACAAATCAGAGCTCCTATGGATGTGCAAAGTGTAATGACCCTTCTTAGTAGCTGGAGGAGTGAACTGGGAGCTCACGTGGGTAAAAGCAGCACGAGAAGTGTTTCTATGCCACGGTGACAAAAGGCTATTATGACAACCAGAAGGTTATGGACGAACTGTGGAGAAACAAAGCTGTTTTACTACACTCAAGTTAGCCTCATTTATTCCAGGACGGGGAGGAAACATAGGCCCAACTCTTCTATCCAACCAGGACTCTTGAGGAGCAACTCACAGTGAGGAGGAATTTTAGTTAGCATTAGAGTACATTTTTTTTTCCTAGGGTAAAATTATGCCTTCAGAGAGAAAAGCAATCAGTCTTTCAGGAAACATATGGTCATCTTCACAGCCAGTGGCTGGTAGGCCTGGGCTCTTGCCCATCAGCCGTTGCTGGTCTTCGGTAGGTTCTGGTGTGAAATATTAATAATCCGTTCCTGCTGGCCGCAGTTTTCACAGGCTAACAGAGCTGCTTCCGCTGTGAAAGTCAGGTTAGGCCAAATCCTCCATCTCTCTGCCCGATGAGGCAGGATATACTAAGGGGGTTCCAACTCCAGGCACTGTGGCTTCTGATCATCAAATAAGTTAGTTCCTAGGTCAGCTCTGACTTTGCACCTTAACTCTGAGCTGCCTTTTGAGCCATTTCATGTACTTCTGCTGATACCAGGATTCTCACTTGTTATTCTCACCTGTATGTTTCTGTGCTGAGGAACCATCCAGGCTCCTTAAGCCTATGGCCCTGGGATGGGCTATCCCTGATTACCTGGATTTTGCTGCCCTGCTCCAGATTCACGTCCCTGGTGAAAGCACCCTTTTTTTTTTTTTTTTTTTTTTTTTAGTAACCAGATTGAGCTTTTGGTTGATTGCCATGTTTGCTAGATTCCATGTTTCACCTGCTGGGCTGGACCCATCCCACCTGCTTCCAGCTCAAGCTGTTCCTCCAATGCCTGACTTTTGCTCAGTGAGTGAATAGAATTCCAGAATCTGCCCCATCCAGCCTGCCCTGTTCCTCTGTAGCTGAGCCAGGCTCTGTCTTTAGCAAGTATATGTCCATGCACTCTTACCCAATATTATCCTAAATGCAACATGGATATGAGATCATACCTAAGTACAAAATCATTTCACATCAGAGTCCTGAAATATAAAAACATTTAAAATAGTTTTAAAACTCAATATTCTAATCAACATGTTTTGTTTGTTTTTAGGCCATGTTTGGTGATCCTCAGGATTTATTCCTGACTCTAAATTCATGAATTACTCCTGGTGGATTTGAGGGAACAGAAGGGATGCTGGGTTGGCTGTATTCAAGGCAAGGACCTTACCCAATATCCTATTGCTCTGACCTAGCAAATATTTTTAAGGACTTTATATAAACATCTGAGTGCAGTGAGAGTAAGATAGCCATTCCTTCTTGCTTGCCATGGACCAGTAGATACAATTTGAAATACATTTTTAATCATCTTCATAGCCTCAAATGACCTTTATTTCAGTTGGAACCATTGAAACCAAAATAGGACTCAGGTAGAAAGTAATATTTAACCATAACTTGTTAGTCCAGTAAACACCTTTGGAAGAGAAGGCCTCTGTCTGCCAGCGGGTCAGCTGTATCTGCATGTTCTCTCATAAATGAGGAGGCCATCTATTCCGAAGTCCGAATATAGCAGACCAGTCCCTGCTGAAATCCAGTCTTTGGAGCATTACTCAACAGGAAAAGGGTGAGCTATAGAACGTAGCAACGACTTCCTTAACAGCTACCACTCAAGAATAATCTCCACAGAAAAAGCCTTTGGAAAAAACACAATTAGTTGAGGTCCTGTTAATAAAAGAAAATATTCTAATTTCAAGTGAGGGCAGGCAAATAATTGAAAAGAGCCTATCAACAAGCCAGATGAGAAATGTCATTACCAACTTTTGGTTTCAAGCCTAGGAAAGATTACTTAAGAATATTGGTGCTGGTGGAAAATCCAGAGCAGTTTATCTCTCTCTCTATTTTTTTTTGCATTTGAGAACCATACCACTTCCTCATTCCCTCCCAATAGTTAGGCTAGAGCTGCTGTAAGAAAAGGTGGATGATGATGATGGTGGAAGAGGAGGGAGGAAAAGGCAGAAGGACAAAGAAGAGGAGGAATAGCACATTTGGGTCCATGCCAGGACCAAAAGCCACCCTCAATTTCAAGCTGGAGCAGCCCTTTATCATTGCTTTGTGGTACCCTTGATACCCCCCAAACCTTCCCTTAAAAAAAAATCAATTCTAAATATCAACCTAATAAGCCATTATCTGGTGTAAAGAAATGCTACTTCCACTCTAAAGTGGTCTTTCCACTGGGCTTACTATATTTACTGGTTTTTAAGGTGCAGTCTTACATATGTAGACAATGAGAAAAAATATCTCCTATTTTTGGTTTTATATCACCTCTTCTTGACATTTCAAAAGCACATTTTGCAACTTTTAGAATGATTTCTTAAAAACAATATTTTTTTAACCACATGATTTGAAGGTATAGAGCAAACAAGTAGTATTATTTAGTTTTGTAGCAGAAATTACAGGAGATTTAAAGTGAGGAGTTTTTAAGTATTATTATAAGCAAGGACCCTAAAGTAGTTGGTGCAGGAAAAACTAGCTTAATCAATGACTTTCATTTTTCATTTCAGTATCAAGACTTACGCTACCAGAAACTATATAGGCCTTAACAAAGTTGAGGACTGGATTTCTCTATTTATGTTTCTATTAGATAAGAAAAAAATTTTTTTGCAAAGAAAGGAATGTTAAAATGTAACAGTTGGGTACAGTGATAGTACAGTGGGTAAGATGCATGCATTGCTTGAGTCCCATCCAAATTGGACCACTGACACCCCAATGGCCCCCCAATACTTACCAGAAGTAATTCCTGAGCACAGAGCCAGAAATAAGCCCTAAACATAGCTGTGTATGGCTCCCCCAAAATAAAAAGTATATTTGTCATTTATGTATAAATGGCATTTAAATAATGATGGGATATAGGGGTATAGGCCAGGAGTAAAGACATTTTATACAACATTTACACAGTAAAATCAGCATTTAAAAATTGAGGTAAGGGGGCCAGAGTGATAATACAACTTGCCTTGCATGCAACTGACCGGGATTCAAACACCAGTATCCTATATGGTCTCCGAGCACTACCAGGCGTGATTTCTGAGTGAAAAGCCAGGAGTAACCCCTGAGCACTGCTAGGTGTGGCCTCCCAAAACACAAAAACATTGAGGTAAAAATTAACAGAATATTAATTTCAGGTATACAGTACATTTGTATATATTCTTAAACAATTATTACAGGAAATTTAGTTACGATTCATAACTATATAAACCTTTTATTTCTTGTGAGGGACTTTTGGATTTACTTTTAGCAAATTTCACATATGCAATGCACTACATTTGACATGTTTTGATATTACAACTCAAGAGTTATTTGTTTTATAACTGGAAACTTCTACCCTTTGACCTGCTTTGCCTATTTAACCACATCCTACTTATCTCCCCATAGGCAAAACTACTGATTAATCTATTTTCAGTAACTGAGTTTCTTTTAAGAAATCAGTATCACACTGGGAGTGGAACTGGTATTGGAATATTCACTACCTGAAACAACTATATCAACTATATTATAATGAACTTTGTAAATCACAGTGCTTTTTTTTTTTAATCAACATTATATAGCTGAAGAGTTAAGAACACTTGCCTTGCTTGCAATTTTGTCACTCTCTTTCTCCCCTAGGACTACATATTGTTTCCTGAGCTCTGCCAGGCATGATCCCTGACAACAGAGTCAGAAGAAAGCCTCAAGTACAACTGGTTGTGATCCCAAACAAAACCAAACAAAAATCAACATCTTGGTGGTGGGTGTGGTACACCAATGCTGTGTTCCTGAAATACTAATATTAAAATAATTGTATAGACTGATGCCTAAAATAAATCATCAAACACAACAACCAAAGAAATGAGTGTTTAACTTCAAAGATTACACTTAAAAACTCACAGAGCATCTAAGAATTTGAATTCTTGATAAATAAAACAAAACACAAACAAAAAAAGTTGAGGTAAAAACTGACAGAATATTAATTTCAGGTTATATATTGTTAAGCAATTACCACAATATTTTAGTTACTTAATTAATCTAAATAACTATTGATGAATTAAATATAGAGGTTTGATTATACAACGGGTTTCTAAACAGTTTGTAGGAAACTTAGAAAACTAAGTTTATATTAGTTAAGCCTACGTGATACTCTAAGGGACTTCCAGACAGACTGTGGAAGTGTTAGATGTAGACTCTGAAGCCCTTTGCTTGAATCGTGGCTTCTCTGTCTCTGAGCTCTATCTTAGGCAGAACAACTCTGGAAGACAGATTCTTCCTAAAACAGAACAAGAAAACTTCTAAGGCTGCAAGGAGTGAATTTAGATATTTATAGCATTCCTCAACTTTAACTGCTGCATCCAGTGAAGCATTATTAGAATCAAATTCTAAATCTAAACTCAAAAAACAAAATTAAAGTCCACTCCAAGAACAGTAAATTTAGACTCATTATTGCCCCCTAATGGTCACCTCCAGGAATGAAGACCCTATGAATATAGAATTAGTTTTTTCCCATCAAAAAATTCCCTCACACGTTATCTTTGTCAGATCTCTAGACTATACATTAGTTTTTTTCTTTTTAAAGGGCCATATCAAAGTATATTCCTTTAAGTAAAGTGAAAGTAGAAACAATACAACTTCTATAACTGGTGTTATAATCTCAGATTTTAAAAACTTTCTTGAAATTCTCCTTGATCCCAAGATTGAAAATGAAAAAAAAAAAAAAAAAAAGAATAATCAGGGGTCTCAAACTTGCGGCCCATGGGCTGCAAACGGCCCTCCATACAATATTTTGTGGCCCTGCCCTAGAGGAATCTTTTTTTGTTTTGTTTTAGTTGTTTGGGTCACACCCCCCAATATTCAAGGCTTACTACTGACTTTGCGCTCAAGGATCACCCCAACTTTGCCTCCTGCGGCCCCCAGGTAAATTGAGTTTGAGACCCTGGAATAAGTAGTAAAAGATAAAGGGTTATTCTATCTTTTAGGTACCATCATAAAGATGCCGGGGCTGGTTCTTTTTACTCAAAGACTACAGGTCATTCCCACTTTGTGGGTGCTTTAATCTGTTTCTTGCACACACAAAAAATATTCCAAATAAAAAAATAATGTTCTATCCAAACTGTACATTTGACCAAAACATGTGAGTTTACCTTGTCTGAACTTTATAAATCCCAAATTAAGGAAATTACTTTTCCCTAAAACTTATTCAACCAAATACACTGGGGCCACACAGGGTCTTATATACAGATGGCACTTTTAGATGGTAATTTTAAGAATACAAATTCCATGGGGACCGGACAGATAGCAAGGAGGTAAGGTGTTTGCCTTGCATGCAGAAGGATGGTAGTTAGAATCCCGGCATCCCATATGGTCCCCTGAGTCTGCCAGGAGAGATTTCTGAGAGCCAGGAGTAACCCCTTAGTGCTGCTGGGTGTGACCCAAAAACCAACCAACAACCAACCAACCAACCAAACAAAAAAACCTCCAAATTCCTGAGCTACAGCCTTCTTTTATTCTTCAAGGTGTCTTAGTATCTTCACCTATTTACTTTCTTGGGATGTTGGGAAAAAACAAATGAGGTCATATATAAAAAGTAATTAACACAATCTGATACACAGAAAACAAAAAGGAGATAATACCAGTTATATTCTCTGTCAGACAATGCTTATTGCTTGGCTGGGAGAGAGCATGGAGAGCTAGAGTACTTTTTTTGCATGCTTTTTTTGCAGGTTCAACCATGGTGCCCTGAGCACTAAGCTTCAGGCAAGACTCCTCAAAAATAAACAAAAAGTCTAATTTTAGAAGGAAGCATCATAATGATACTTGCGGACACTGAAACTCCCCCAAAGAATCATTTCTACCATGACATTTCTGAGACCAACTGCAATACTTTTCTTGTGTTTTCATGAGCAGGAGAGTTTCTGTTGGTGGTATTTGTGTTGATGAAATGGGATCTGCTAAGACAACAGAAGTGGGAGTAGTCCTGGGGGGGAAAAATGCAACAAAGGGATTTTCTGACTCTAGCAAACATGGAGGTATATGTGCACAGACCAAAACCCAGCATGGGTAAGATTAGAAATCTGCGGGATTGTTAGGCCTTTCCCACCCTCTAGTGGCCACAAATAAGATTTGTTTTAAAAATACTGGTTTGGGCAAGATTACAACCTTACCTTGAGTTTAAAAGACAAGCAGCTTGTCTTTGTAGGTTTTCTGTCAATGTTGAGATCTTAACATGACACACTGCTATCAATTTGATATCAATGCCTCTTCACTCCCCATAGAAAGAAATGCTATAAAGACATAGGCAACCTTTCAGGTTATTTGGACGAGAAAGGATTGAAGATAATGTTACTGTAGTTTTATCGAAGAAAAATGTAAAATTTTCTTTATAAAAGTTTTTCACTACATAGTTGTTCACAGCCATGATAATAATTAAATGATGGTGAATGTGGTACAGCAATGGTGACCAAATGTCCACATAATGTTCTATTATTCTTTGCCTTAATCCTTTATTTTTATAATGAATAATAATTATAACAAACATTTCAATTAGCCCTCATTTAATAAAAATTTCCCTGCTTAAATATATATTTAGGACAAAGAAGAACAGTGACAAGAATTCATGTAATGTAAAATATTCTAGGCTGAATCACGTTAAATAGGAAAAATATAATTACTTGCACATTATGATCATGCAGAAAAAAATATAAGCAAACAAGAGCTGGAAGAGGTTGAGTATTTTTTGCTTTTTGGGTCACATCCGGTGACACTCAGGGGTTACTCCTGGCTATGCACTCAGAAATCACTCCTGGCTTGGGGGACCATATGGGATGCTGGGGGATCGAACCAAGGTCCATCCTAGATAGGCTGCATGAAGGCAAATGACCTATTGCTGTGCTATAGCTCTGGCCCCTGAATTTATTTTTTGAATATTAAGGTGTGGAATTGTAACTTATTTCCTCCTCTTGTTATTTTCCTTATGCTATATTGTTACAAAACTTAAAAATAAAAGAGAAGGGCAATCAGAAAATATTGTTCAATGTTTTTCTTTTTTTTTTTTTTTTGGTTTTTGGGCCACACCTGGCGGTGCTCAGGGGTTACTCCTGGCTGTCTGCTCAGAAATAGCTCCTGGCAGGCACGGGGGACCATATGAAACACTGGGATTCGAACCAACCACCTTAGGTCCTGGATCGGCTGCTTGCAAGGCAAACACCCCTGTGCTATCTCTCCGGGCCCTGTTCAATGTTTTTCTATTCTGTATACATCAATTTAAATAGTAGCAATGTGGGGCCAGAGAGATAGCATGGAGGTAGGGTATTTGCCTTGCATGCAGGATGGTGGTTCGAATCCCAGCATCCCATATGGTACCCAGAGCCTGCCAGGAGCGATTTCTGAGCGTAGAGCCAGGAGTAACCCCTGAACGATGCCGGATGTGACCCAAAAACTAAATAAGAAAAAAATAGTAGCAATGCAATTGATAATTAGAACCTTACAAGTTAAGATCTAGAGAAAGTTAAATTCACCATATCCCACATCAAGCTTAAATCACTTGAAGAAATATCTCCCCATTAAATCAGGAAGAATTTTATACAGTAAATTTTTAACTAATTTGAACATTTATAAGGAAATATCTTATTCAAAAGTTATAATCTTCTGCAAAGTCTCTCTGCAATATAAAAATAAAATTCAGTAGGGCCAGAGTGATAGTATAGCAGGTAGGGTGTTTGACTTGCACATGGCCAATCTGGGTTCAATCCCGGCATCCTATACGGTCCCGATTCCACCAGGAATGATTCCTAGGTACAGAGCTAGGAAGTAAACCCTGAGCACTGACTGGTGTAGCCCGAATCCCAAAACACACACAAAAGCCCCACAACAAAACCACCCCCCAAATCCCAAATCAAAAAATAAAACCTGGATAAATTTTAAAATAGACTAAAATCACCCCTAAATTGAAAGCTCATAAAACCAAATCCATCTATTTAAAATACTGTTTATTTGTGATTTAACATTAATTAGCATTACATCTAAGAGCAATATCAGATAACATTTATACATTTCCACAGGACACAGAGGTTCATTGGCTCATTCTTTATGCCAAAGCAAGTAAATAGAGGCATTAGCAAAAGGTGCAAATAGTTCACTGTTGCGTTTAAAAAATATTATGCACATTGCATTCATTTAAGATATATATATTTAAAAAGTTATGGAAAGGCATAGTTCACAGGTTACTGTTTCCACATATGTTGAAATACAACATAATAAATGATGTAGAACATAGGAAAAAAAACCCCTAAGGTACAGAATTAAGCAACTGAAAATTTCCACTAAAAGATTAAAACACTGATTCCAGTAGTTAGTGAGATCAAGAAAGAAATTTCCAGGCTCTGTTTCAACTCTGCATCATCATACACATAATAAACAGAACCAAACCCAGAACACATTGTAATCAACGTGATTTTTTTTTTTTTACATGCCACTCACCCTCCAGAAACACTTTGGATTAATTACTTTTATCCACTGACCATTTTGGAGCATTGCTTTTACATTGATTTGTCACATCACTTGGGTGAACAGGGGAAAAACTATATTAAGCCTACTTTGAATTTGTATTTACATTAGAAAGATAAGAAAAACTGAAAGGTAAGAAAAACTTATAAAAATCAGTAAGTGGTAGTTTTCTCACAGGGGGTGGGGAGAGAAAAGGGGCTTGGAACTACTGATTTCTTTGAATGATGCCCTCTAGAGAAACAAACAAAGAGATTCCATCCATTTAAAACTCAGTACCAACCAAAAAAGACAGAGAAGTAGAAGTCTAGAAATTTGGAACAGTTTTTGAACAATTGACATCTTAAAACCTATTGTAAGTCTGAATCATTCCCAAGACAGAATTCTTTTCGTAACACCTCTTTTGTTCCCTTCATCTTTTCACTTCCTTGTTCTTTCCCCTTTCTTTTAGTTACCATATGAGCTTTTTCATGTTAGCAATAGGAAGAGAAATACATTGTAAGATTCAAACATGAATCCAGTGAAACCTTTAAATTCTCTAACCACTCTTTGATCCCAAGTTTCTGGATTCTTGAAATATATTTAAGTATACTTAGTACCAGCCATCTTAAATATGTTCTACTGTTAAATGATTGGCTAATATACTTATGACATTTTTATACTGAATGGTATACAAATATCTCAACATACAAAAATCTGTTTATTTTTGCCAGAGTTAAACTAAATAACTCATGTTATGTGTACAAAAATCCCCTCTGTTGAAAAATAAGGGGTTTTCTAAACTAATATAAAAGGAAGTTTTCAAAAATTATAGTTTACTAAAAATGACCTTTTTTTGGCAAACAAAATTACTTCATGTGAAGAAATTTTATACTATGAATAAAATTCCAAATTATTTTTTCTTAAAATTTTTTAAAAAATTATGTGCCAGTGTATACTAATGATATAGATTCTTAGCTTAGAAGCTTTTAAAGCATTCTGTTAATGCCCATTGAGAACATGGGACTCCAAAAGGTACAGTCCATATCGTGATACAAAAAATTATAATCTGATTACCAGGTGAAGCCATATCAAGACATAAAACATCTCTAGTTTGCTCACTGGTAATTTTTCACAACAAATCTTATGGAGAAGGCTGAAGTAATTCAGACAGGTATCTGTGACGAATTATAAATATACTTCATGAGGGCAGAGCAAGTGAAGAGTCGCCATTGTTTAAAAATTCAAAACTATTTTGAACATATAAAATTAGAGATGAATTTTAAAGTAGGTATCATGTTTTCTTTAAAAGTAAAACCTTTTTTCCAGTTTTTAAAAGTCCAGTTTGCTACATACCCCCAATCTACCACTACGTATTAATGATCAACTAAAATGCGGTCTTTTAATGTGCAATGTCACGTTGTAATAATAATTATTACAAAAGATCTTTAGGCTTCAACCTTTTCCTTTTTTTTATTCTTTTTCAGAAAAGAAGGAGTGCGGAATTTCTTCTTTTTCTTGGACGGTGACTTTGAAGGTGAGCTTTCAGGTGACAGGACTTCTTCAATTTTTTCTGGAGACTTAATGCTAATCTCGATGTTCTCAATGGTCGTGCTTGTAGTTAACCTACTCACTCGCTTAGCAAGCTCATTTTCCACATCGTGAATATCATCCTTGCCATTCACCACCATGACAGGAACTTCCATTGACATGAAGCTCTTGGAAAATAGCTCGTGGTTTTCTACAAAAGAGGAGGGTGAGTTTTTTGAATGCTATTTTAAATAGCATCTTTACTGCACACAATTAAAAATGTTTTAGCCATATACTAGGCAATACTTTACATCTATAAAAATGATTGTTGTAATAAACAATGGATCTACTAGCATGAAGCTAAGTTTTATACAAAGGGGAAGGGAACAAAGTTGTTAAAGAGTAAAGGCTAGAGATATATGATTTGATGACTTGAAAATTTCTTGTACATAAAAGCCAGTATAAATGAGAACAATAACATTGTTTTCTTTAATTTGGGGGTCATTTGGCAATTAAAAGTATAAATATTTCATACTTCTAGTTGGAAAACATACAACAAACTGATTTTTTTTTTGTTTTTGGCCCACACCCGGTGATGCTTAGGGGTTACTCCTGGCTATGTGCTCAGAAATCGCTCCTGGCTTGGGGATCATATGGGACTCCGGGGATCAAACCCAGGTCCATCCTAGGACAGCCGCATGCAAGGCAAATGTCCTACCATTGTGCTATTGCTCCAGCCCCAACAAACTGATTTTACTTCATAAATTCTTAAGGAGTATAGGTTGTCAAAATCCAGGATTAATCAATAGAAATTATGCCAAAGTACCACCCCATTTAATAAAAAGTATAAAATATTGGGAGCTTGAAGTAAAATCCATGACAAACTTACTGTAAATTAGGTGCTCAATTTCTTTCTAAGAAAACAATGGCAGATGGACAGACTGTCAGGACTTACTCAGAAAATGCTATGGGAAATTATATCAGATACCTTCTAATTTTTCAGGGATATTTTGCGGTGACTGAGTTTGAGATTGAATTTGTGAAACAGATGAAGCGTCATCTGAGAATAATTCCTGCTCAGCATCTGTCGAATAAGAGTTTGGTTAAAAAGCCATGCAAAAATAAAGAAGCATTAAGATTTCCAAGAAGCTAGTGCATACATCCAGTGCCTGCATACAGAGATGACAGTCTCTAAGCAATGAGCCAAGCATGCTGACAGTTATTCTGTATATTGGTACTTATGCACTAAGAGGAGGTTAATATATTAAAATTTCTGACTTGTAATAGTAATTTAAAATACAGGCTTACAAAAAAAGGAAGCATAGCTAATGGAAGCCCAGGCAAACAATATAAATGCATTTAGCTCTTGATAGAGTGTGTTAGAGAAACAAAATATATTGAGCAGCCTAAAGAATTATAACCCCACAATGATGCTCATAAATGAGGCAGAATATTTCACTGAATTTTTAGAAACAATAATCAGTTAGTGATTCTTGTCAAAGCAGTATTAGTGAGCTAATTTAGAAGGTTGAAATATAAAAGAAAGGTCATAATGTAAAAGAAACTATAACGTTATATATAAAAGGTGATGGTTCTAAGGTGCAGTATTTGTTACCTGACATCTTTAGGCTTTCAAAAAATAAAAGATTAAAGGAATGTTTTACAAAGTACAAAATCAGTTTCCAATCTTATTATTAGAATAAATGAATTCAATAAATCACCACATACACTTAAGGTATTTATATCAGTGAGTAAAGATGACCTCTTTTGTTTTTTTTTTTTTTTTTTTTTTTTTTGGTTTTTGGGCCACACCCGGTAACGCTCAGGGGTTACTCCTGGCTATGCGCTCAGAAGTCGCTCCTGGCTTGGGGGACCATATGGGACGCCGGGGGATCGAACCGCGGTCCGTCTCCTAGGCTAGCGCAGGTAAGGCAGGCACCTTACCTCCAGCGCCACCGCCCGGCCCCAAGATGACCCCTTTTGTAACATAGGTAGTAATACTGTGTGGCATTAAATTGATATTACTGCATTTCACCTCATCTGTCAAAGATTTCATCCTGAATATTTTTTTGGTGGGGTAGTGAAGTGCAACCTTATGTGGAACTTTAGAAAACCTGACAATGCCCTCCCCTAGACCTGTCAGTATTCTTCAAAATATAGTATAAAATAATTATGCGGTGAAATATGGTGGTTCTTCTTTATAAGAGTTAACATGAATAAAAATTCTTTAACTTTTGGTTCTCTTCTGCTTTGGGTCAAAGTTCAACTGTATATTGTAGATGCTCTAGACTCCTCCCTCCTCTCTTTAGGATCACAAACCTCTAGCCTCCAACTTACCACACCCACCTCTTTAATATCACACACAAATGAAGCAAATATTTTTAGATGACTTGTTCAAAGACCCAAGTTTAAGAATTTCTGCTGTGAAGAGTCACTTACGGAAAAGGAGCTAGTAATCAAATTAGCTGGGATGTTTTTGTTCATAATTGTCCAATATAAACCTTATTAAGGATTCTGAAGTTGGAAAAACACCTCACTAGAGTATCCACTACCTGAAGAAAGTGACACAAAATTCCAGTAGTTTGCCCTTTTGATTCTGAAGTTAACAATATTGGCACTTTGAGAACCCAGGAATAACGAATCATACAAAACATTAATTCCACATACTTGTGAACCTATAATTATCCCAAAGCAAAACACTTTTTAAGAAGTCACACACTATGCAATGCTTAGTAATAAATCTTCATTTACTTTACTTAACTAGTAATCCTTTCCTCATCTGGGGATTTCATTTTAATATAGATTTGCTAACAATTAGATTACTTTCTGAGAAAAAGAGCTGCCTCTATATTTTAAGATAGGTTGTCTGTGGTAGCTTTTTGCATTTTAGCAGCCCTGCTAATTAGAAAAGGACTCAGAGTGACAAAGAACTATCCACTCTAAAAGGAAAATAAAAATTGCCTTCTCTAGCCCACTCAAGATGCTTCTCTGTTAGCACTGTGACTATCTCAGGTTTATCTAAGATGAATTTTAACACTTGAAAGCTAACAAACCTTCCAGGCCTTGCTGTTTGCGTTCGATTGTCTTCTTATACTCTTCAAGTTCTCTTTCTGTGAGATGACTAAAGGGGTTTGGAGGAGCTGGGGGTGCTTGATCATCATCTTCAAATTGCATGGTCTTATAAAACAAAAAAAAACATTGACTTATTACCAACAGGTTTTGTTTGATTTTTTTGGGGTCACACCGGCAGTGCTCAGGGGCTACTCCTGACTCTGCACTCAGATATCGCTCCTTGCAGGCACGGGGGACCATATGGAAATGCCGGGACTCAAACCGCCATCCGTCCTGGGTTGGCTGTATGCAAGGCAAACACCCTACCACTGTGCTATCTCTCCAGACCCTATTACCAACAGTTTTATCTGTATCTTTATTATTTATAGCTGTACTTAAAAACACATGTACACACAGAGAAATGTATGTATAACATTTGCTAGACCCCAAATCACAATAATCATAAGAAATAAAGCAACATTTTTTATTTAAAATATTCAGGTCAAGAGCTGGTTTAGTGGCAAAAGTGCCCGTTTTCCAAATAGAAGGCCCTATGTTCCATCATCGATGCTGCATAGCTTTATTGTCGCTTGTGGTGCTAGTCAGGGCTCTGTGCAAGCTCCAAAATTAAAGCATGGGTGCCCCCCGCCTCTCCTCAGTGAGCACCAGGGTTGTGTAACACAACCAAGCACACGCATGAATCCATAGAGAGAGAGACCAACAACACAGGGAAGAGTTTAAACATAAAAAAAAAGAAATGTTTGTCATTTGTCTAATGAAAATAAAAGCTTTTAATAAACACCACATTAATAATTTTTGATTATTGTCCCAAAAATTGCCAATGATTTTTCTTCATAACTTTGTATAGTCAATTTCATTAACTTATAAAAACCAAGTCATGTTTTAAAAAACTTTATATAACTAAGAACTATTCTAAAAACACTCACTCCATTTCATAAAGTCCCCGTAAAAAAAAGACTTATTTCGAAAATGAAATGAAAATTTTTTTCTTTTGTTTTGGGCCCACATCTGGGGTGCTCACGGGTATTGCTGGTCATATGCACATGGAAATCATCTTGTGCTTGGGATCAAACCTCAGCGTGCACTCAAGCCTGTTGATTGATCTCGTTCACTCCTCAAAAGAACTTCTTTAAATTTACTCTGAAAACAAATTTGTAGCTATTTTCTCTAGGAAAGAATTAATGAGACTTTCAGCTTAATTTTGATTAATTAACCCATGCATTATAAAAAATAAAGACTTGGGGCCGGGCGGTGGCGCTGGAGGTAAGGTGCCTGCCTTACCTGCGCTAGCCTAGGAGACGGACCGCGGTTCGATCCTCCGGCGTCCCATATGGTCCCCCAAGCCAGGAGCGACTTCTGAGCGCATAGCCAGGAGTAACCCCTGAGCGTTACCGGGTGTGGCCCAAAAACCAAAAAAAATAAAAAAAATAAAAAAAAAAATAAAGACTTCCTTTCCCAAACCCAGTAAAATGATAGTAAAGAAACAACAAAATGGGGCCAGAGTGGCATAGCACAGCAGGTAGGGTGTTTGTCTTGCAAGAGGCTGACTCGGGTTTGATCACCTGCATCCCATATGGTCCCCTCTGTCTGCCAGGACTGATTTCTGAGTGCAAAGCCAGAAGTAGTCCAAGTGTTGCTGGTTGGCCCCCAAACGAAAAAGAACAAAACAAAAAGTAGTATAAAATTTTAAGGATGCAAGAATGGGAGAGAAAGGGTAACACATTTTGGGCAGCAGCAAAAGTGCGAGAGTGGGTAGAAGCAAGAAGTTAGCCCTCATGGAAGGACACAAAGGTTGTTTTTCTGACAAATCTGACAAGAAATGAGAGACATTCTTCAGGAATCACAAATGATGATGAACAAAAGCTGAAGAGGGGGACAAATTAAAGGAAGTAAGGAAGATTCGTCAGGTCCCTTCCATTCACACAGTCAAGCATTATCTCTTTTCCATCTTACAGACTGAGTTTATTCTTCAGAACTGAAGAGAAATACAGCTGTGGTTCCCAGAACAATGAAAGGAAACTGAGGGATGACAGGAGAATTCTCCAGATAAATTAAAGGCTCTAGAAAAGAATTACAAGACAGTTAGGGATCATTTCAAAGGACTTGAGAGGACACTCTGCATGCAGGAGTTCCAGGATCATTCCTTGGTATTGTCAGGAGTGAGCACCAAGTTGGGAGTAGTCTTTGAGGACTCTGGGATGGCCCCCCCCCCAAAAAAAATCAGTAAGACAAAGAAAAAAAGATGTTAGCAGAAAAAAAACTGCAAACATTAACATCTGGGGAGACCCCAGAGAAATGAACTGGTCCAAATTCAATTACCCTCTCATTCCCAATTTGTGCCCACGTCTGGAGACTATGCTTGGGGTTCAGTCTCCCCTTCTTAAGTATAAACACACTACCCCTGTTTACCAGACATGAATGAAAAGGAACAGAGTGAAAAAGAAAAGGGAACGCAAGGAAAAAAGACAATTACCACAGTTGAAGAAAATTTAAAATGGATTCCCTTTAAATCTGTCAGAGAAAAACCTGTCTCTGAAAGAAAGACCAAGATGGTATTATTTTCGCTGTTTTGTGCCACACTTGGTGGTGCTCAGGGCTTCTTCCTGGTTCTGTGCTCAGGAATCACTCCTAGAAAAGTTGCTCAGGAGATTGTGCGTGGTAGCATGCACGGTATGTGCCCTACCCACTGTGCTATCTCTCTAGCCTCAGGATGTTATTATTATTATTTTTTAAGAAATACAAAAGGGATAATAAAAACTGGGCCAGAGAGTAAAGCTGGTAGGACATTTGCCTTGCAAGTGATCCACCTGGGTTTAATCCCTGGCATCCCATATGGTCCACAGGAGTAATTCCTGAGTTCTGGGCCCTCAGCATTGCTGAGCAACACCTGAGCATCGCTGGGCGTGGCCCCCAAACAAAAACATCATCAACAAAAAAATCCTAGTAAAAATTAAAAACAGAAATGGAATAGAATTAGAAAATAAAGTCAAGTAAACGTCTCAGAAAGTAGGTCTTAAGAAGACAAACAAGTAGAAGAGGTAAATAACAAGAACAGAGGCTTGATCAAAGAAATCTAACAATATTTCTAAGCAGAAGAATAAAGAAATCGCAGTGGGGAAATGCTGAAGAAATAGTTAAAAAAAAACCCAACACACCCAACACTGAAGGATATGACTTTACAGATTAAAAAGGATTGCTACAAGCTAAGAACAAAGACTAAAAAGAGAACTACTACAAAGTATACCAACATGAATTATATTTTAGAACAGCAGAGTTGAAAACAAGGCTGGCAGAATAAAAAGAACACAAATCTAAAGGTACATGAAATCACAATGCTCTTCTACTTAACAATAGCGTGGCCTCAGGGGACAGCAGACTAATGCTTCCCATGTTTACTGGGAAAATTATTTCCAAAATCTTATTATCTAGAATTCTACATCCATTATTTGTATGTACATTTGAAGGTAGGACACAGGGATTTCAGAATGTAACCTTTTCTCTGTATCCTTTGGAAGAGAACTAGGAGAGGATGTGTCCCATGATAGAGGAGGAGATGAAGTAAGAGGCAGACAGGATTTAGTCAACAGCCATAACTCTGTTGAGAAACACAGAAGCTGGAACATGAGCCAGTACAACTGGCCTGAAGAGAACCAGCTCTGATGAACTACACTTACAGAAGGCTGGAACTGAGACAGAACCTGACCTCATGGAAATAATATGGACAGACTTTATAATATTGTTGAAAAGTTTGAGGATAAACAAAGGCCCCAAACACTAATAATGAAGAAAAGGATACCTTTATTAACTAATTAACTATAGGGGAAGGAAAACTGAGTCAGGAAGAAAGTAAATGTAATCAGAGCTACTATATAGCTCACCAATAAAGGTTAAAGGATAGAAATACTAAAAGCTGCTATAACAAAAAGTTCTGTGATACAACCCTACTAAAAGACTGAAGAAGGAAGTGTGGGGAAACAGGTTAAAGCCCATCTTCCGTAAAAGGTGTCACTGCATTCATTCATTAAGTCTAAAATGGATTCTGCCTTCACAATTTTTTCATCTACGAAAATGGGTTTCATTTTATAATTGATGGCATCCTACAGTCATAATTGTCAATATTTTGCTCTTATAGTGATACATTAACAATGGTAATGATTTTATACTTGATGGCATAGTCCTGATGAAATAGAGTTGAGGTCTAAAACTGATTATTAACCAAATGGTTGAAACAACAAAAAACCAGTAATTGCGTTTGAAGGTGACATTTTAAAACTTGTGAATTATTTGCATCTTTAAATAAGGTTAAAGTAAATAACCATAGTTAAAAAAATAAGAAATTAAGATGGTAGGTCAAAAAAAAAAAAAAAAAAAAAAAAAAAGAACATATTGTTTCATTGACTTACTGAAGGAGGCTTATCCACAACAATTCCAGCCAGCAATTGAGACTGAGGTCCTGCTGTTTTCAAGTCATATCGGTTTTGTTCTCGAATCTAAATGGCAAGAACAATAATGAAAATTTCTTGGGAGGCATTAAGGCAGATATCTTTAATTTTCTCTTTCCCTACAGCTTATTACTCTTTGACCACCACAGAGTGAGAGCCATTTCAATTCCCACCTCTATTCTTTCTGAAATAGGAATACCTATTGACAAACTGTTAACAGAATTATATTTTCCAACAATACAAGTTCACTTACCAGAGACTAGCAGAGTTGGAAGTATTAAATACAAGCTCAAATTATGCTGAGTTAATTAAATTTCTTTTCTGTATTCCAACCACTAAGTTAATCATATTAAATCATTAAATTTAGACAAAAAACCTGCATAAAATATCTCCTAAATACGCACACCCCTCCCTTTATATCCATCACAGTTTTACAATAGGCAATTTCTGCAAATAGCCCAGCATTCAACAACTGATGAGTGGATAAAAAAAATTGTGGAATATACACACAATGGAATGTTACTCAGCTACAAGAAAAGATGAAATTCTGTATTTGATGCTATGTGGATGGGATTGGAGAAGTCATGCTAAGTGAAATGAGGCAGAAAGAAAATAACAAATAATAGATGATCTCACAGTGGAGTAAAAAGAAACAAAGCAAGGGACTGATTAGATAATCATCAAAAGAAACAAGCCCTGTGATCTGAGGAGGTCTGAATGCTAAGCAGGGGTGAAGTGGGGAAGCTCCTGGGGACAAAGGTAGGGGAGATCTTGGTAAAGGGGTGGTGGGCATGAGGAGAAAACAATATGGGTACTAATATTAAATATAAAAACGCAATGAATGAAAAGTTTCTCCTGGGCATAGAAGTCCATGTCTTACCTTATTTCTCTTTTCTAGTACCTCACTTGGGTTTGTGTTTAAAGGAACAAATTGATTCGGATCTTCAATTTTGATGGGCGTCCCACTGCTGATTTTAGAGGAGTCCTCTGCTTTCATCCACTAAAGAACAAAAGTGTTAAAGAATGATGAAAATTTGTATCAAGGAAATATAGTAGGTTTTCTTGATTCAAAGAGGAGGGAGCATACATTGCTTATATTTTATCTAGTTAGTTATTTAGATATAGATTTCTTTATTTTTGCTTTTGGTTTTTGAACATACTTGGCAGTGCTCAGGGCTTACTACTATCTCTCCATTCAGGGCTCACTTATGGCATGGCTTGGGGGTCCATATCAGGGTTGGGGATCAAACCTGGGTTAGCTGCATGCAAGACAAGTGCCCCACCCACTGTACCATCTAACCATCTCAACACTTTAAGCAATTTGATTTGTTAGAAAAAAGGTTCACAAACAACATTAAAATATTGTTTTATTAAAATTAATTACTCACAGCACAGCTGTGAGTAGACCGTGGGTACAGCTGGGTGTACTGTGTGTAATCCTGTCCCAACGCTCTTTTAACTAAACTTTCTTTGGAGATATTAATCCCACCAGGATGATCAGACCCATCCACACCTGAAATGGGGCGGGCTGCTATAAATAAAAAATAAAAAGTCTGGCTGGGAGAGGCGAGAGAGCAGAATAAGGAGAGGAGAGGGAGAGGGAGAGGGAGGAGAGAGAGGAGAGAGAGAGAGACAGAGAAAGAGACATTCAGTGTGGACAGGGCCATGGAATAAAAGCAAGCTGACTCCAATGAAACTTTAACTGACTGCTTGTGAATTATTTTTCCGCCATTGGCCTGCTTCTTCAGACCCAAGGGTTTAGAAACTTGGTGCCTGGGGGGCCTCACACAACACGTGAAATATATATTTTATATTTTTATTCAACACTGTGTGTAGCTCCAAAAGAAAAAGCAACAAACCCACTCCTCCCAAAACCTAAAAAGCCTCTACAACTTGCCCTGCTAATTAATCTCTTTATTCTTTGCTTTTTTTTTTTAAAGGAGAGGGGCTTGTGGCACCCAAATGGTGCTCAGAAGTCCTGGGACCCCTTCCAGAGATTCTCAGTCAATGGAATGGTCCAAGGATGTGGTTCTGCTCTAGCACCAGGCCTCACTTACCTGGATGGTGCTTAGGGGTTCTCTAGGGCCTCATTAGGGGAATCAAACTTGATAAGCTGCATGCAAGCTTACACCTTAACCTCTGCACTATTGGGCCCTCTCTTTTCGGTTTTTTTTTTTGGGGGGGCGTTTGGGCCACACCCAGTGGTGCTCAGGGGTTACTCCTGGCTCTGCACTCAGAAATCACTGGGAACCATATGGAATGCCAGGGATGAAACCTGTGTTGGCTGCATGCAAGACTAATGCCGTACTTGCTGTGCTATCACTCTGGCCCTCTTCTTGGTTCTTAAAACCATAATGCTCAAAGTATTTTAAGCATACATCTCACATTAACTCACATCCGAGAGTACCTCCTGCACTAAAGTGTTATCCACTGATAATGACCAAGAAGTCATCAAAACAGGCTGGAGAGATAGCACAGTGGTAAGGCGTTTGTCTTGAAAGCAGCCGACCCAGGACTAACGGTGGTGGTTTGAATTCCGGCATCCCATATGGTCCCCCAAGCCTGCCAGGAGCGATTTCTGAGCACAGAGCCAGGAGTAACCCCTGAGCACCACCAGGTGTGGCCCAAAAACAAAAACAAAAGGACAAAAAGAAGTCACCAACATGATTTAAGATTTAGTTTCCCAAATATTTATTTTGTTATTTATTTAGTGAAGCTCAGGGGTTACTCCTGGCTCTGTACTGAGAGGTCATTCATGGAGGTACTCAGGGGACCATCTGAGATGCTACTGACTGAAACTGGGTCAGCTATGTGAATGCCAAGCACCCTACCCACTATGTTATCACTACAGTCCCTTTATTATTTTTTTTTGTTTGTTTGATGGAAAAGACTAGGTTCAAATTTTATAAAGGGTTTAAATCTGAAGTAATCTATAATATATCAGAATAATTGTGATGAAAAAATTTTATACAGTCTTAAAGAAGGTTATATTCATCAAGATTAATGATGACTGGACATCAATCTGTCAAAATTAAATCTGGAAAACTAATGAGTTTAATTATGTTCTTCTTCTAGAGGAAAAGAAATCATCTAGACAAGGGAAAACCCACTGATTACCTTGGCATTTACACACTGAACATTACTGATTTATCTGCACAATGGTAATAAGCGCTCTAAAACCAAACCAGAGCCACAACAAAATGCTGTTAAAAGATAATATAATCCACATATCTTGGCAAAGATTAACAAAGCCCTACAAGGGTTTTGCTTATGTATGGCTATGGATAATATTTTAGCACTTTTGGCCCCATCAGATACTAGACAAATACAAAGCAGATTAATGTAGTGAAAAAGAACTGAGCTCTCCTTTAGACTACATTCAATCCCACTCAACCATTCACAAAATAGTTTAAAACTTCTGTGCCTCAGTTTTCTCATCGAGAGAGAGAGAGAGAGAGAGAGAGAGAGAGAGAGAGAGAGAGAGAGAGAGAGAGAGAGAGAGAGAGAGAGAGAGAGAGAGAGAGCGAGCAAGAGCACTGTCTCAGTATTAGGAGAATTTAATGTAATTCATGATAAGTGGCCATGACAAAGTTGTTTTCACAAATACTGGATAAGTAAATGCAATACTGTTGTCAAAATTACCGTCAACTTCCCCAGTATTTTTGACACAGTACATGCAGGTTTTTGATCCAGGAACCAGATAAAACATTTGGCAGGCAAACCAGGTAAAATAGTGACATACTGTGATTTTGGTTCTGGGACTGGTTTCTCCATTCCGAGACTCCTCAGGCACATTCACTTTCATGTATGTGTTGGGTGAGTTCAGCCATCTTGTTTTTTCACGCTGCTGCCGCTGTGCCATGTACTTGAGGGGCGAGATTGGTATCATATCGTCCTCAAAGGAAAAAGCAGTCACTGTTGCTGGGATTTCCACATCACTCTTATGCCGAGGCTTCTCTCGAATAAGCGGATGCCTATAAGCATAGCCTGTCCTATACCCCTACAAAAAGAAAAAACGTATTTTAAACAGTTATCTATAGCTATCTATACCAACATAGATATCTCTACCAACATAGGTGTATATCTATACATCTATCTACACCAATATAGAAGTTTGATTACAAATTTCTTTAAACAATGACTCCAATGACTCTTTTTTGTTGAAAAAATAAAGAGAACTGCTTCCTTCCAAGTCCCACTTAAGCTCTACTTAACTCTAGAGTTAAAATGATGCAGATTTCAAGATCTGGGTAAAACTGATTTTCGCTGATGATGCAATTTCCACTCAAACTATTGTTCCTGACAAAGTTAATTTCAAAATTGCTGACTAGAAATATTTCCCTAGTTATAAACTAGTTTTCTGCAGGACAAATTTAAGTGCTTGTTTCTGTATTGTTCCTGGATCTAAAGGCAATTTTGCCTTCTGATTTTTTGTGGAAGAGGTTAAGATTAGTTGACAGCTGCATGTTTCACTGTGTGACTCTTTAAAATGTAGGAAGATTACACTGAATGAATTTGCTCCTAGAAAAACAATTATGTTCTATAATCAAAGCAAGATGGAAGCATCTACTCTTTAATTTAAAAACATGAAATTCAGATTATATTCAATTATTCACTTACCAAATTGTCCAAAGTCCTCATCAGTCCTTCAAACTCAATCTCACCAACCTTCCATTTCTGATGGGCACCCAAATTCACGCCGCCTCCTCCAGATACTGCTACATCGTGAGTGAATACTTTAAACTTCTGAAGATCCAGTACAAGGAGATTGTCTACACCACCTGCCCCTGCTAAAGCTCGCACCTGTAATCAATGGTAAAACATGGAGTTACCAATGCTAAGGACTATCACAAGTGCTTTACTTTTCTGAGTAGAGGGTAGTTTGGGCCACACCTGGTAGCTCAGTGCTTACTTCTAGCTCTTCACTCAGAACTCACTCCTTGACGAGCCTGGGAAATGATATGGGGTGCTGGGGATCGAACCTGGGCTGACTGCAAGCAAGTCAAGTGCCCTAACAGATGCACCATTGCTTTGGCTCCCATGAGTTTTGCTTTTTGGTTTGTTTTGAAGCCACACCCGATGACACTCGGGTTACTCCTGGCTATGCACTCAGAAATTGCTTCTGGCTCAGGGGTCATATGGAATGCTGGGGATCGAACCCAGGTTTGTCCTGGGCAGCCACATGCAAGGCAAACACCCTACCACTGTGCTATAGCTCAGGTCCTGAGAGAGCTTTATTTTTAAAAGGAAAACCCTCCCTTTGAGCACAGAGCTGGGGTTATAGTATCTGCACACTGCAGGGTTTGGTCTCCAAATCAAAAACCAACAAAGGGACAATTTTAATCCACTAAGTATCCGAAAGTTGGTTATTTAGACTAACAATAAGATAAAACAACACAACACACTTGTGATAGGCTGTTTGGTAAAAGATCCCTTCCACAACTCTACTCTTGCCTGATGGAAAACACATTCAGAACTATACTTCTGAATAGATTTCAAATGACTGAATACTCTTGCCAAGTTCTAAAGTATTTTTTTTTCTTGCCATTTCCCAAGGCTACTCAGTTAATCCTTGTGTTGAAAGTTATAATTTTAAAGGACCACAGGCACATACTATGTAAAAAAATTTTCCGGCTTGGTATGTTAATTCAATTTTTCATAGCCTCATTTGAGAAGAAAGAAAAAAGGAAAGAAGTTGGCAGTTAAGTTAGAGATGTAGGAAAAGTTTTGTCTGCTTGTTTGGGGTGACACTTCCAATGAATTAAGATAACTTCTATTCACTTCAAGAGAATCTACTTAGCTTTTTAGAAGAGGGGATCTAGGTTGTCAAATACTTTATTTTTTAAAGAAAAAATAGTTAAGAAATAGCCAACTTAAAATAATGGGCTGTAGAACTGAGAGAGAAAAGTTCAAGAGTTCATAAAACTTCTGACTCTGAACTTGAAATTTTTATAAAAGTGACCATACATATATGATCTTTGATGACTGACAGTTACTTTTCTTTATTTGCAACAGAATACTAGAAAGTAAAATGGAGAAACATGCAATTAAATTATCTTAACAAGTAGACTCATGAGGAAAACGATACTTTTAAGCACACAATTATATAATTGAATTGACTTTTTTGACTAAAGTAAAACAGAACTTCTTATAAAAGACAAAACAAAGCACATCAACCAATAGGAAATTTGGAAATAAGTGCAAATAAAGTAAGTACAACTGCACAAACAAATAGGAAAGCAAGAATGGAGGCATATTAAGTTTTTCCTACCTGAATCTCACAGGCTATCTGTACATTAAAAATATAATGGAAAGCCTCCTCAATTGTTTCTCCAAGTGCTACCACGCCATGATTTCTGAGTACCAGCACCTAAAATAGAATCCCAAAGCAATCACTTGAAATAACTGGCATAGCTCACACTGAGCAGCAACAGCAACAAAAATAGCTCCTTAGTGAGGAACTCTACTACGCACCTTACAACTTGGCCCCAAAACTTTCTGTAGTTGAACTCTCTCCTCCTGTTCATCGAGTGAGCCTTGGTAGTCGTAATAGGCAACGTCTCCTAGGATTAGGGACTCCTGAGATATTGGAAGGATCCCACACTTCATCGATGATACCTATTTGATTGGGTTCATGCCAAGATAACACATTTGGTCACTAAAAACACTTTCACAAGAACCTGATTCAGTTTAGGCAATGTTTGAAATTCCTATTGTATTCATTGTTCACCATTTCTGTTCACTTCCTACTTTATTTTATTTGTTTTTGGGCCATACCCAGCAGTGCCTAGGAGTTACCCCTAGCTCTGCACTCAGAAATCACTCCTGGCAGGTTCAGGGAACCATATGGGATTCCAGGGATTGAACCTGGGTCGGTTGTGTGTAAAGCAAATGCTCCAGCCCCTCATTTCCTACTTTAGATCTTTGCTTCCTCCAGCAAAAGAAAAAGGATTTCTGAAATACAAGTCAACCAAATATTGTACCAAATATGGGTGATGGTATGCTCCTAAGAACTGATTAAATTAAAAAACTCAAATGCTATCTTTCTAGTTGTTTCCAGAATGGTAGGATTTGGCCCAAAAGACCTTGTATGGGGAATGCAGAAGATGAACACTTTAAAAACAATTTGAATGACAGGGTCTGAAAGAATGTATACAGTAAAGCATCAGATAAGGAAAACCAGGATAACAATATACTGTCCAGAGTCACTGTTGCTTTTCTCCCTTCCATGACTTACGGCAGCTGTGGCAAGGGTATGGATATGTATGACACACTTCACATCGGGACGTGTTGAGTAGATTGCTGCATGAGGACTGAATCCTGTATGGTCAATTTTCAAATTAGTACTTCCCTGATCAACTACTTCTCCAATTATGTTGACTTTCACCTGAGAAAATTAGAAGATCTTTGTTATAGATACACCAAAGTTTGACTTTAAAGCTAAATCAGAAGGTGGTGAACTTTCATTAATTAAAATTGGTTAATCAAATAACCAATCAATTAATTTGTTTTTGGGCCACACCAGGTGGCGCTCAGGGGTCACTCCTGGCTCTATGCTTAGAAATCACTCCTGGCAGGCTCGGGGAACCATATGGGACTGAACCTGTGTCAGCCCAGTTTGGCCACATGCAAGGCAAATGCCCTACTCGCTGTTCTATCACTCTGGTCCCAAGCTTGGTAGTGAACTTTTAGGGGTAAGATCTATATAAATAAATATTTGAGTCTATGCTCTAATCACTTCGTAACTATCTGAGTACAAAAGCAGTTAGAAACGATCATAAAAGAACGAATACCATTTTGTTCCCATAAAACTTAATTATAAAAAAAGGTAATGTCCAACAAAATTTAGCATTTGATAAGAAACAGAGTAAGTTACAGTCATCATTGAAGGTCACACAAGCCTGGATTTTTATAAACTAAATAGAAAATTTCAAGGGACCGGAGAGATAGCATGGAGGTAGAGCATTTGCCTTGTATGCAGAAGGTCAGTGGTTGGAATCCAGGCATCCCATATGGTCCCCCGAGCCTGCCAGGAGCGATTTTTGAGAATAGTGCCAGGAGTAACCCCTGAGTGCTGCCGGGTGTGACCCAAAAACCAAAGAAAAAAAAAGAAAATTTCTATTTGGGGCTGAAGTGGTGGCACAAGCAGTAGGGCATTTGCCTTGCACACGCTAACCTAGGATGAACCGCGGTTTGATCCCCTGGTGTCCCATATGGTCCCCCAAGCCAGGAGTGATTTCTGAGCACATAGCCAGGAGTAATCCAAGCATCACCGGGTGTAGCCCAAAAAGCAAACAAACAAACAAACAAACAATTTGTTAGGAGTGCAGCAACTAGAACCAATTGCTTTATAGGCCAATGGCAGTGGCAATCATGAAAAAGTAAAATACTAGGTTGATCAATATACATATTCCAACTGTTTAATATTTAAATAAATATATAGACTTTGAGTATGCAATAAAAACATCCCAAATTCCAGAAATTGGAGAAACAGTATAGCACGTGGCAAAAAAAAGGTAACAACAGGGGCCAGAGCAGTGGTGCAAGCAGTAAAGCGTTTGCCTCTCATGCACTAACTTAGGACAGACCGCGGTTCAATCCCCTGGTGTCCAATATGGTTCCCCTAAGCCAGGAGCGGTTTCTGAGCACACAGCCAGGAGTAACCCCTGAGTCACCGGGTGTGGCCCAAAAACCAAAAACAACAACAACAACAACAACAACAACCCCCAAATGGTAACAACAAATTAGGAAAAACAGAGTGCACAGGGTGAGTAGAAAAAAATTTTTTTGAGTGGGGGGCACATCAAGTATTGGTCAGGGGTTACTTCTGCTCTGTACTCTGGATTCACTCCTGGTGGGCTTCAGGGACCATATGAGATGTTGGAAATTGAATCTGGGTTGGCTGTATGCAAGGAAATGCCCTACCACTGTACTATAGCTCCAGTCCCAGTGGAAAAAGTTTGTTTGTTTGTTAGTTTGTTTTGGACCACACTTGGCAGTGCTTAGAGGTTACTCCTGGCTTTGAACTCAGGAATCATTCCTGCAGGCCTCAGGGGACCACATGGAATGCCATGGATTAACTCTGGATTGGCCCTGCATAAAACAAGTGCCCTGCCCACTGTACTATCTTTGAGCCCTACCCTGTTTTCCTTGAACCCTAAAGCTTTTCTTTTTATAAGTCAACAAAATCTACTCTTTTTATTAGTAAATGTTTTTCTATTCCTAAGTTATCTTATTTTCTTCTGTATTGATTACAATTTTAAAAAACTTAAAAAAGTACGAGGAAGTGCAGAAAAAAAAATCCAAAGGAATAAAAACAGTACCAAATTGGAGGCTGTGGCTTCAGAAAAGGATAGGCCTCTGGGAATTATTATAATGTGATCTTGCTCCTTACTTATTCTTACCTGGAAGAAAAAAAAAGAGAGAGAGAGAGAGAATTACTGAGGTGCTCATCTTTCTCAATGTAGATATGACTGGGAAAATACAGTCAATAAATGTCTCCATCCTGAGGAAAAACACACATCAAATGAAACAAATTTCTTCCATCAACCCTCAAGAATTTGCTAAAAACCAATGGCAAATATTATTCTCAATAAACTAAAAGCCTTTCCTCTAAAATTTGGTACAAGACAAGGCTGCCCCCCTCTCACCACTCCTATTCAACATAGTACTGGAAGTTTTTGCCATCGTAATTGAGAAGAAAAAAGATATCAAGGGCATCCAGATAGGAAAGGAAGAGGTCAAATTCTTCATTGTTTGCAGATGACATGCTACTATATTTAAAAAACCCTAAATCAGGGGCTGCAAATGGCCCTCCGTACAACGTTTTGTGGCCCTGCCCTAGAGAAATCTTTTTTGTTTTGTTTTGTTTTGTTTTAGTTGTTTGGGTCACACCCCCCAATGTTCAAGGCTTACTACTGACTTTGTACTCAAGGATCACCCCAACTTTGCCTCCTGCAGCCCCCAGGTAAATTGAGTTTGAGACCCCTGCCCTAAATACTCTACCAAAAATATTCATATAGCAAAGTAGCAGGCTACAAAATTAACACACAAAAACCCATGGCCTTCTTGTACACAAATAATGATAGAGAAGAGATGGACATTAAAAACCATCCCCTTCGGGCCCGGAGAGATAGCACAGCGGCGTTTGCCTTGCAAGCAGCCGATCCAGGACCAAAGGTGGTTGGTTCGAATCCCGGTGTCCCACATGGTCCCCCGTGCCTGCCAGGAGCTATTTCTGAGCAGACAGCCAGGAGTACCCTCTGAGCACTACTGGGTGTGGCCCAAAAACCAAAAACCAAAAACAAAAAAACTAAAAAAAAACATCCCATTCACATTAGTGCCACACAAACTCAAATACTTTGAAGTCAACTTAACTAAAGACATGAAAGACAAATACAAAGAAAACTACAAAATCCTGCTTCAAGAAATAAAAGATGGGGGCCAGAGAGATAGCATGGAGGTAAGGTGTTTGCCTTTCATGCAGGAGGTCATCGGTTCGAATCTCGGCGTCCCATATGGTCCCCCGTGCCTGCCAGGAGCAATTTCTGAGCCTGGAGCCAGGAATAACCCCTGAGCATTGCCGGGTGTGACCCAAAAACCACACACACACAAAAAAAGATGACACAAGAAAATGAAGACATATAACTTGTTCATAGATTAATAGGATTCACATCATTAAAATAGCAATATTCCCCAAAGCCTTGCACAGATTTTATGCAATTTCTCTAAGAATCCCCATGACATTCTTCAAAGAAGTGGATCAAATATTTCTGAAATTCATTAGGAACAATGAATACCTGTGAATAGCTAGAGCAACCCTTAGGAAAAAGAAGATGGGAAGTATCACTTTCCCCAACTTTAAATTGTATTACAAAGCAATACTCATTAAAACAGCATGGTACTGGAATAAAGACAGACCCTCAGATAAGTGGAATAGATAAGTGTTCAGAGAATGTTCCCCAGACACACAATCAATCTTTGATAAAGGGTCAAGAAATGCAAAATGGGGCCCGGAGAGATAGCACAGCGGCGTTTGCCTTGCAAGCAGCCGATCCAGGACCAAAGGTGGTTGGTTCGAATCCCGGTGTCCCATATGGTCCCCTGTGCCTGCCAGGAGCTATTTCTGAGCAGATAGCCAAAAGTAATCCCTGAGCAAAGCCGAGTGTGGCCCAAAAAAACCAAAAAAAAAAAAAAAAAAAGAAATGCAAAATGGAGCAAGGAACGCCTCTTCAACAAGTGGTATTGGCACCACTATTCAGTCACAGGCTAAAAAAAGCAAACTCAGACCTCCATCTAACACCATGCACGAAGGTCAAATACAAATGGATTAAAGACCTTGATATCAGACCTGAAACCATAGGTATATAGAAGAACATGCAGTAAAACACTCTATAACAGTGAGACTAAAGGTATCTTCAAGGAGAAAACAGCACTCACCAAACAAGTGGAAGCAGAGATAAACAGATGGAACTATATTAAGCTGAGAAGCTTCTGCACCTCAAAGGAAATAGTGACTAGGATATAAAGGCCACCCACAGAATGGAAGAAACTATTTACCCAATACTCATCAGACAGGGGCTAATATCGAAGATACAAGGTACTGACAGAACTTAACAAGAAAAAAAATATCTAACCCCATCAAAAATTGGGGATAAGAAATTAACAGATACTTTCTCAAAGAAGAAATACAAATGGCCAAAAGGCACTTGAAAAAAATGGTACACATCACTAATCACCAGGGAGATGTAAATCAAAAGAACGAGGTATCATTCTCATGCCACACAGACTAGCACACATCACAATAAACAAAAACAATCAGGGCTGGTGGGGATGTGGAGAGAAAGGAACTCTATTTATTTTGGGTTTTTTTGGGGGGGGGCACACCCGGTGATGCTCAGGGGTTACTCCTGGCTATGTGCTCAGAAATCGTTCCTGGCTTGGGGGACCATATGGGATGCCAGGGGATTAAACCACGGTCCGTCCTAGGCTAGCGCCAGCAAGCATGGAGCCTTACTGCTCCATGCCACCACTTGGGCCCCACGAACTCTCTTTCACTGCTAGTAGGAATGATGTCTAGTCCAGCCTTTATGGAAAACAGTATGGAGATTCCTCAAAAAAATGGAAATTGAGCTCCCCATATGATCTAGCTATTCCACACCTAGGGATATACCGTAGGAACACAAAAACACAATACAAATATGCCTATGCGCACCTATATACATAGCAGTGCTATTTACAATTGCCAGAATCTGGAAACAACCCAGATGCCCTTCAACAGATGAATGACTAAAGAAACTTTGATACATATACAGAATGGAATATTATAAAGCTGTCAGGAAAAATGAAGTTATGAAATTTTCCTATACATGGATAGACATGGAAATCATTATGCTGAGTGAAATAAGTCAGAGGGAGAGAGATAAACAAAGAATAGTCTCACTCATCTATGGGATTTAACAAAAATAAAAGACATTATTGTAATAATACCCAGAGACAATAAAGATGAGGGCTGGAAGGACTGGCTCATGATATGAATCTTACAATAATGAGTAGGGAGTGCAGTTAGAGTGCAGTTAGTAACTATCATGACAATCATGACAACGGTATGAGTGAGGAAAGTACAATGCCTATCTTGAATACAGGCAGGAGTCGAGGGAGGAAGGAGATGAGGGCATTGGTGGTGGGAATGTTGCATTGGTGAAGGGGGTTGTCCTTTTTATGACTAAAACCTAACTACAAACACGTTTGTAATCATGGTGCTTAAATAAAGAAATTAATTTTTAAAAATGCAGATATTGGGGCCGGAGCGATAGCACAGTGGTAGGGCATTTGCCTTGCATGCAGCCAATCCAGGATGGACCTTGAACCTTGGTTAGATTCCTGGCATCCTATATGGTCCCTCCTGAGCTGGAGCAATTTCTGAGCTCATAGCCAGGAGTAACCCCTGAGCATCACAGGGTGTGGCCCAAAAAAGCAATAGCACAACAGTAGGGTGTTTGCCTTGCACTATGTGGTGGACCCAGGACAGACTTGGGTTCAATCTCTAAGGTCCCATATGGTGCAGGAGTAGTTTCTGAGCGCATAGCCAGGATTAATTCCTGAATATCAGGGGGTGTGGCCCAAATAAACAAGCAAACAAACAAACAATATGCAGATCTTTGCAACTGTAGAACAATGTATGAGTCAATCTGTTTGGTTATGGAGATAGCACTTAAGAGTTGTAAAAAAAGGGGCTGGAGAGATAGTATGGAGGTAAGACGTTTGCTTGCATGCAGAAGGTCGGTGGTTTGAATCCTGGTGTCCCATATGGTCCCCTGAGCTTGCCATGGGTGATTTCTGAGCGTAGAGCCAGGAGTAACCCCTGAGTGATGCCGGGTGTGACCCAAAAACCAAAAAAAATGAGTTGAGTGCTAATAGGGATTTGAAGGCATAAAGTGACAGGAGTTTGTTTATGTGCCAGGAGCATGATCTGAGAAATAGATCATTAAAAAAAAAAAAAGAATTTGCTATAAAGTCTGACATAAATTTTTTATTTATTGGATTTATCTAAAGTTTTGTTTGGGCTTTCTATGATGTTGTATATTGTATGGGGTTGATAATGATCAACTACTTATTTTTTGGGGCAGGAGGGTTTGGGCAACACCTGGTGATGCTCAGGGACTGCTTCTGGAGGTGCCCAGGGGACAACCATATACAATACCAGGAATTGACCCGAGGTCATTCTTTTATTTTTTTGGAGGGGGGGTCAAGGGTGTGTGTGAGGACATAACTTCTTGTGATGCTCAGGACACAACATATGGTGCCAGGGTTGAACCTGGGTAGGCTGAGTGCAAGGCAAATGCTTTACCTACTTTTAAGACCTATTTATGCCCCCTACCCTCAATTACATTGAGAATGATGTGCCAATCTTATTTTTTAACCAAAAGAGGCAATAATTTTGTCTTACAACATAAACATTGAAGGGGAATGGCCAGAGGAAAGACAGAGTTTCTTTTCCAGAGGGAATTAAATGGGAAGTGAAAGGGCTAAAACCAGGAAAAACTGACAAGAATGAAGAATGTAAAGATTCCACATCACATTTTAACACTTTTTTTTTGCCCTTAAGCATTTTCCAGCAACCAACTGTCAGAAGACCAAAAACCAAGCTGACTATGAATGGGAACAACATATTTAACCCTCATCATTCCCTCCATTTATTACTATATTTTCCTTTTAATTTAGACCCTTTGTAGAACTTATGAGGAAGAAAATCTTTGGCATAATATTTTCTTCATGTCAGTTTTATGAGGGGCAAATAGTTTTTAAAAACATTTTGAAAGAAGGAAAATAAGAGGGTCCTGAGAATTCAACTTTATGGAAAAGTTGAGCAGAGTATCATTGTCTCTGACCTAGAACTTTATACAAAGGAAAACAAAGTCAAAGGACTCACTGAGATATATGTATTTGCCAGGTGTGCCCATCCAAACAGGTCTGCAAGTCTGTAGAGGCTGGCAAGCTTACAGCGAGTGAGCTTTTCTCCCTTCACATAGGAGGATGTATCTGCCCCAGGAAGGTCATTGATAGGTGTGACCATGCCAACACCTGAAAGAAAAAAATCGTGGGGAAAGTCAAGCCAAGTGATCCCTTACCTCAATTTAGCTCCCAGGAAATGGCAGGGTGTGAGGCAAGGTCCCCAGCCTTATAAACAGTGATGGGAAAGCACCAGTCCACACAATGTTTCATTAATTTATCTTCCTTCCCAGCAGAACACCAAGAGTGAAAATATGTATCATTCCTATTCTTTTGCTCATGTGGAAAAAACTTCTTTCTGGCCTAGTACTTGTTAGGAAGTCATAAAACCTAAACCTCACATGAATGGGGAAAAAAGTCACATGATTGCATTATTAATACTGGCATTAAGGTTTTGTGATGAAAATAGTCTCAAAAGAAAGCTACTGTTATTTCTTTTGATGTTTATTCACACCAAAATAATGTCAAATAGAAAATAATTTGACCATATTACATTTGACTTTTGCTTTCTCTTACATAACAAAAACTAGGTATGGGGGCTGGAGCAATAACACAGCAGGTCAGGAATTTATCTTGCACACTATTGACCTGCGTTCAATCCTCTGCATTACATATAATCCTTGAGCCTGGCAAGAGTAATTTGAGTGCAGAGCCAGGAGTAACCCCTAAGCACCGGGTAATCTCTAAAGAAACTGATTTTTTAAAAATAATATTTTATTAGGTCCGGAGAGATAGCACAGCAGTGTTTGCCTTGCAAGCAGCCGATCCAGGACCAAAGGTGGTTGGTTCAAATCCCGGTGTCCCATATGGTCCCCCGTGCCTGCCAGGAGCTATTTCTGAGCAGACAGCCAGGAGTAACCTCTGAGCACTGCCGGGTGTGGCCCGAAAACCAAAAAAAAAAAAAAAAAAAAAAAAAAGATTGTGGTTGGGTTTCAGTCATGTAAAGAACAGGCCCCCTTCAACAGTGCAACATTCCCATCACCAATTCCCAAATCTCCCTCCTCTCCACCCCACCCCCGGCTGTACTCTTGACAGGCTTTATATTTCCCTCATACATTCTCATTGTTAGGATAGTTCTCAATGTAGTTATTTCTCTACCTAAACTCATCACTCTTTGTGGTGAGCTTCATGTCATGAGCTGGAACTTCCAGCCCTTTGTCTCTGAAAATTATTGTAAGAAAGTCTTTCATTTTTCTTAAAACCCATAGATGAGTGAGATCATTCTGCATCTTTCTCTTTCTCTCTGACTTATTTCACTCAGCATAATAGATTCCAACACCCATTCTTGATTAAAAAAAAAAAACTCTCAGCAAGATGGGAATGAAAGGAACCTTTTTCAATATAGTTAAGGCCATCTACCATAAAGACCTGATTGTTAAATTCAACTAAGATCACTAGTCTCCATTCTCCTAGACGTCACATTTTCTTTCCCTTTCCTTCCTTCTTCTTTTTCTCTTTCTTTCTCTTTCTCTCTTCTTTCTTTCTTTCTTTCTTTCTTTCTTTCTTTCTTTCTTTCTTTCTTTCTTTCTTTCTTTCTTTCTTTCTTTCTTTCTTTCTTTCTTTCCTTCCTTCCTTCCTTCCTTCCTTCCTTCCTTCCTTCCTTCCTTCCTTCCTTCCTTTCTTTCTTTCTTTCTCTTCCTTCCTTTCTTCCTTCCCTCCCTCCCCCCTCTCTCTTTTTCTTTCTCTCTCTTTCTCTTTTCTTTCTTTCTCCTTCCTTCCTTCCTTCCTTCCTTCCTTCCTTCCTTCCTTCCTTCCTTCCTTCCTCCCTCCCTCCCTCCTTTCTTTCTCTCTCTCTTTCTCTCTCTCTTTCTCTCTCTCTTTCTTTCTTTCTTTCTTTCTTTCTTTCTTTCTTTCTTTCTTTCTTTCTTTCTTTCTTTCTTTCTTTCTTTCTTTCTTTCTTTCTTTCTTTCTTTCTTTCTTTCTTTCTCTCTCTTTCTCTCTTTCTTTCTCTTCTCTTCTCCTCTCCTCTCCTCTCCTCTCCTCTCCTCTCCTCTCCTCTCCTCTCCTCTCCTCTCCTCTCCTCTCCTCTCCTCTCCTCTCCTCTCCTCTCTTCTCTTCTCTTCTCTTCTCTTCTCTTCTCTTCTCTTCTCTTCTCTTCTCTTCTCTTCTTTTCTTTTCTTTTCTTTTCTTTCTGTAGCAGTAGTGCTCAGGACCTGAGGCATTCCTGGCAATACTTGGCCAATCAGTTCAGATGGTTTAATGCTCAGGCCCAGTACTGAATATTTGATTTGAACACTTTATCACTCAAGCCTTGTGATTTACAAAGGCAAATACCCCTGCTGGCCATCTTCCTAGTTGCCTCCTTGCATTATTACCATTAATGCTATCTCTTTCCTACAATTCTTTTATAGATCTGGGTGATACTATTCTTGATCCCATTTTACTTACTTCTTTTCAACTCCTTCAATAGTTCTTTTCCTCTGCCTTTGCCCTAACCTTGGCTTTTCCCCAAAGTTCAGTCTCACTTACTATGTTGCTTTTTCTTTTTATGTTCCCTTGTGAGAACACTAGATATTCTCAAGCCCACCATTATTATTATTTCTGTGCTGATGACATTTTCATCTCCATTCAAATTCTCTGCCCATTCTTTAGTCTGATGTTTTTGATGCCTGCAGCACAATAGTATATTAAAAGGGTCAAGGGACCAGGAATATAATTCAGAGATGTGTGTGAAGCTCTAGGTTTGATCCTTAGCACAAAAAAACAAAATAAATAGGGTCAGAGTGGCAGTACAGAGGGCAGAGTGGTGTTCTGTATTGCTTGCAGCTGGCCTGGGTTTAATCCCTGGCACCACATATAGTCCTCTGAGCCCACCAGGAGTGACCGGAGTGTAGAGTCAAGAGTAGGCCCCAAACACTGCTGGGTGTGTCCCCCTCAAAAGGGGAACAAATAATTATGTCTAGGAAATACTTTATATCCTTTAATATTTCTCTAAGGGGTCAGGTTTTAGCAGCACCCAGTGGTACCATATGTACCACCATATGTGGTACTGGAGATCAAACTTGGGCTAGATGTGTGTGAGGTAAATGCCTTATCCCTGTATTCTCTATGGCCCTTACCCTATTATTGATCTTCCCTTTTCTCCTTATACTTTAAGCTAAGTAGTCCTTTTACCTCCACCTTTCCTGGGTCAATAAATGTAGTTCTTGTCTCACAGGTAACCACTATAATAAGTACCATGTCTATAGCCACTCTTTGTAAATCCATTCTATAAATCAGATTCATTTTCCTACTCAAAGTTTCATAGGCCCAAACTAAAAGACTTACGAGGGCCAGCAAATTAGTGCAAATGCAGAAAAATTAATGTAAGCACTGAAGCTGGCACCGCCAGTGGCCTAGTAGACCTTGCAGTGCTGATTTGAAACGGCCAGTTACCACTTACCAATCATCTGCCAGCATGTGAAAATCAGATATGTTTGAATGTTTAAGTAGAAGCTCCAAACTAGCATTCTGTGACATTTAATTTTACAATGTCTAAACTAAAAGAAACTCTTGGAACATATAAACCAATCAAAATAACCATATTTTTTCTTCTTGGTTTTTGGGTCACCATATTCAGGGATCATGCCTGAGGCACACTTGTGCTGGGAGCTGAGCGGGTTAAAGCCCAGCTGCAGATGTCAAGTCTTAACCTTATACTACCTTTCTGTGGCCCCAAACAGCATAATTTCTGACAAAATTTCAGTTAGCTAATAACCTACATTTCCTTTTTTCCCTCCAACTATCTTCCAACTACAAAAACCTACTTTATTCTTTATTTTCAGTCTTTCTGGGCCAGATTCGACACTATTCAGGGGTTACTTCTTGGCTCTGCACGCAGGAATCACTCCTGGCAGGATTGAGGGACCATATGCGATGGCAGGGATTGAACCCAGGATGTGTGTGCAAGGCAAGTGCCCTAACCGCTGTACTATTGCTCTATAATCTCTACTTATTACATAAATTGTACACATCCCAGAAGGCTCATTTCTATTCTCAGTATGTGGGTTCCCTGATGACATCCTTTGTACAATCCCACCAACAGTTCTGGAACTCCCCTTTCTCTTCAGGGTATTCAGGACACACTCAGGTAGGCTCCTCTTAGCACTTTACCTTCAACTTTGGTAAATTTTTTATTAGGCTCCTTTCTTCTTTGTCACTATCCTCCAGTGGGACTTTTTTTTTTGCCACGCCTGGCAGCACTCAGGGGTTACTCTTTGCTCTGTACTCAGATATCACTCCTAGAAGGCTCAGAGGACCATATGGGATGCGGGAATCAAACTCAGGTCCGTCTGGGTTGGCTGCGTGCAAGGCAAATGCCCTACTGCTGTGCTATCACTCCAGCCCCTCCACTGGGATTCTTTTTTTGGGGGGTGGGAGTAAAATTGGGTCATACCCGGTGGCACTTAGAAATTGCTTCTGGCAGGCTCAGGGGACCATATGGAATTCTGGGAATTGAGCTGGATCCGCCCAGGGTTGGCTGCAAGGCAAACATCCTACTGCTGTACTATTGCTCCGGCCCTACCAGTGGGACTCTTTAATCAACAAACCTAGCTTTGAGTTTGAGTTCTGCATGTCCATCTGCCAAGTAAGCTCCAGATCATAATCTTTATTTTTGTTGATTAAAGAGGCTGCCAAATTCATTCCTATCTAACATCCAAACTTGTTCTTCTACATTTTTACAGATTAGTCTGATTTACTTTTTGCTATTCAGATTTCAAATTCATCTTTTCTATGAGAGGTTCCCTCTGGTTATCCAACCTAGTCACTTTCATATTCCTACCAAATCATCATATGCCTTTCTTATTAATTAGTGCCTTTCTTCTGTACCTACACTCTAGTTTAGGCACTTGTTTCTTGAGATGATTAGGACTCTTTCAAAGATTGTTTAATTATTGTGCTATGTACTAAAATACTAGGCCACTTATGAATTCTACTAGTATCAACCTTAAACTTTTCCACTATTTCTACATTAAAAAATATTAAAATTGGGCCCGGAGAGATAGCACAGCGGTTTTTGCCTTGCAAGCAGCTGATCCAGGACCAAAGGTGGTTGGTTCGAATCCCGGTGTCCCATATGGTCCCCCGTGCCTGCCAGGAGCTATTTCTGAGCAGACAGCCAGGAGTAACCCCTGAGCACTGCCGGGTGTGGCCCAAAAACAAAAAACAAAACAAAACAAAAAAAGAAAATATTAAATTTAACTGAACTCCTATTTATAAATCTAACCAAAGTAAAACAAAAACATAAATGTTTGCATTACAGAAGTTATATCCAAATCTTGTAAAAAAGTACTTGAACTCTGCCTTTGGCAGGGGTGGGAGAGGGTCACATCTGGTAGTGCTCAGGGCCTATTCCTGGCTGTGGTCTGGGATTAGTCCTGGTGGAGTCTAGGGTCCACATGGGATGCCAGGGATTGAATTCAGGTTGGCAGTGTGCGAAGCAAGTGACATTCCCTTTAGACTATCTGTCTGAACTCTGTGCCTTTGGATTCTGGCATCCTATGGTGATAAATTCACTAACTGGTATTCTCATGCAAAAGCTGCAAAATGAATAAAACGTCTGACCACCCTTTTCTCATCAAGTTCTAACTATTGCATCCTTTCAAGTTTGTTGAGATCAGGCTGCTCTTCTACAAAGTTTCCTCAGACCACTTCAGTCTATAATCCTTCCAGTTCTTAATTCAGAGCATGATGACATATATCAAAAGGTCATTAGGCAATTATTCTAACGAGCTGGAAATTTTTTTCTCTGTAGCCATCTTGAAGTTTTAATCTTTTGTGATATGTTTCCTCAACTAAAATATAAATTTATCTAGGGCAGGAACTACATCTTCGAACTATTTTATACTCCTAGTGAAGTCCAGTAAAATGTCTGGATGATATAAAAAGTATGAGATCATAACATATTACTCTAAGGGAAAAATGTTATGAACAAAACATATGGGTTGAACCGAGCAGAATAAGCTGCTAGAGACCATACACTGTTCAAAGCAGAGAAAAAAAATACAATATTTTAAACTTCCCAAAAAAGACTTACTGAGGGGAGATGAAGTAAAGCCTGAAAAAGAATTGGCCATGATGTAATCTGCAATCTGTTGCAATGCTAATAGTCCAGTTGGGTTGTGGCCTTTCTTCATCTGTTCCTGAATAAGGCATTCCAGATCTTCCCGAAAGGCCTGAAACAGACAGAAAGCATCACTGAACACACGCAACCCCTTGGAGCAGAACACCCAAACAGAAATTGCTCTGATATAATCTTGACTAGCTTTCATCTATACTATTTCAAAATGAAAATAAAACACCAAATAATAAAAACCAGCAGCATCCTTTTGGAGAGGAAAAAAAATTAGGCATTTTTCCTTTCAAAGAAAAAAAGAAATCAGGACCCGAGTGATATCTCAAACAGCTGGAGCATATACCTATCATACATAAAGCCTTGAGTTTAATCTCAGTACCAGATGGGTGAACACTCCTGAACTACTACCCTGGTAGCTCCAAGCACTGTTGGTCTTGCAAGAAAATGAGGTATTATCATATCTACAGTGGGCAGGTACAGATGAAGAAACTAATGTGATGAAGAAATTAATGTGCAGCAAGACCACAAAATATAGACTTATTCAAAGAGACTCAATACTTGCTTACAATCTTATCACCTGGGTTAGGATAGAGACTGTCTTTGAATGGTGTATCTATTGACCACTAATAACAAAGTGATTCACAGCAGATGTTTCCATGGATGTGAACTAAATTATGGTTTCCTCCATTTTAAGATTTCCATAGCAGTCTCTTAACTTCATAAACTCTGGAAGCAAACTGCCTGGTTAGTTCAGTGGGCAGAGCATAAACTCTGGAAGCAACACGGTCTGAGTTTTGCTTTGCTCTTCAAGTCCATGTTCTTTAGCTTTCTTGTTTCTATATCTCTTTGGCTAGTTTATTTCCACTCTGGAAAAGCTTGTGTTCTCTTTAGCATGTGCTTCTCCTTCTTCCCCTTTTCCTCTCTCCTCACATCTTTCTTTTCTTTTTTGTTTTTTGGGTCACACCTGGCAGCACTCAGGGGTTACTCCTGACTCTGTGCTCAGAAGTCACTCCTGGCAGGTTCGGGGACCATATGGGATGCCATGATTCAAACTGGGGTCCATCCTGTGTTGGCTGCATGCAAGTTAAACGCCTTACCACTGTGCTATCACTCTGGCTCCTCCCTTCACATCTTTCTAAATAAGTTTCAAGAATAATTAAAAAAAAAGAACTAATTACTGTTCTTCAGCAATAAAGTATTAAAAAAACCATTTTCTTCCAACTTAATGTTCTGTATATTCCTGCTCTGGAATTCTACTGTATTTTTTTGGGTGGTGGTGGTGGTGGGGAGTGGTAGCAGAAAAAGTGTTTAGATAATCAAAATCCTGAACATTAAGAACAAATCTCTATTCCAGTAATCCTTGAGTTGCTGTCATGATTCATCATTTGAAAACCCTTCTCAATCTCTCACATAGTTGAAACAGTTAGGTCTGCATTTCCATTAACCATTAAAATATTGGTTTTTTAAATATAACTATTTTAATTCATTTTTTAACATCAAGATTCCTGCACTACAAATCATCTAAACTTTGCCCTTCCATTTGGGACTGGTTACATATGTAGTAAAATGTTTTGCCAGACATTCAATTCAGTGCTTCTCCACTTTACCTAAGAGCGAGAAGGCAGACAATTGATTCCCAATCACTCCTTATAAGAGAGGGCTGATACTGGACCACACGAGACATGACTGGGGAAAAGCTTCCATAGAAGGTTAACTATCCTAATTATTGACAGAAGCCCATCACAGAAGCGTGGAGTGAGGTCTTTTGGAATCCCTGCCTAGCTTCAGAGATGTTCAGAAAAAAAATGACTTTAAAAAATGGCACAGGAGCTTCTGGTGAGAAAGAAAAACAAAGTTTTAAGGTTAAGTGCTAGACAGAACTCATCCTGATTAATTGCTTATGTGTTTTGAAAAACACAGTTGAAGCATCTGTGATATAAATTCCACAGAACACCCTGAGTTAAAGAATGAGGCCATTCTTTACTGTTGTACCACAGTGAATTACAGTGAAGGAGTATCTTGTTGGACTAGGAAAGACTCATTTATAACAGCATCACCAATGGTCAGAAGATCTGGTAGGACTGAACAGTGTTTAGTGTGTCTCTAAATATGCAAACACAGACATATGCATACAAAAGTCACCACATCTTAGTTCCAGAGCAACAGTAAAACAGGTAGGGCACTTGGCTTGCATGTGGCCAAACATCCCATATAGCCATAAAATTTCCCAAGTCTCAGGAGTGATCCCTGAGTGCAGAGCCAAGAGCAGACTGGGTGTGGTCCAAAACCCAAACCAAGCAACAACCAAACAAATTAAACCCCAAACATACCACATCTTGAGTACAAAAGCCATTGAGGAACTCATAGGGGCTGTGTGAGTCAATTCAATGAATTTCTTGGAAAAAAATAAGAAGGCAGAAATTCCAAGAAGATGATGTTTTACATTTTAGTAAATATATCAGGTGGAAGTTTGAATGAAAACAATACTAGTTGCAACCACACTTGCATTCTGAGTTCATGAAAAATATGTACCAGTTAGACAAGGTTCTATTTTTTTTTTTTAAATTCAAGACTTGTTAAATGTAAAGCACAGCTCAATCATAAAAATTCTACATGGTGTGTAGTGGAGGGCACTTTGTGCAGTGTGTGTGTGTGTGTGTGTGTGTGTATGTGTGTGTGTGTTCTGAAACAATGGGAGGTAAGTGGGCATCCTGTTTTGAAAATATTTTAAAATATTGAATCACTGTCAGTAATAAAGTTATGTCATTTATGATTGAATTTCAGGTATACATGTTCCAACATTAATTCCTTTACCAGTGTCCACTTTCCTCCACCAATGTTCCACCCCCAGGCCCTGTCTACCTTTACTCTAGGCATTTTCCCTTTTAAAATTGGTTTAATATATGTTAGTATATCTATTCAATGTAAAAGTTATTGCTACAAGCTCTCTATTTCAAAGTATTTATTGACATGACATGATCTTCAAGACATATTTTTTCTTTTTCTTTCTTTAAAATAAATTCTCTAATTTATTTATTTATTTTTGGGTCACAACTGGCAGCGCTCAGGGGTTACTCCTGGCTCTATGCTCAGAAATCGCTCCTGGCAGACGCAGGGACCATATGGGATGCCAGGATTCGAACAACCATCCTTCTGTATGCAAGGCAAACACACCCTACACCTCCATGCTATCTCTCCTGTCCCTAAATTCTCTAATTTAATCATCATGAGACACACAGTGACAAAGTTGTTCATGGTTGAGTTTCAGTCATATAATAATCCAAGACCCTTCACCAGTGCACATCTCCTACCACCAATGTCCCCAGGGAGATCCTGACCTTCCCCCTGCCTCTCTATGGCAAATATTTTTCTTCTCCCTTTTTTCTCCTTTTAGACACTGTGCACTTTTGCAATATAGTTGCTGAAGGAATATCACGCATATCACTTTATCTCATTTCAGCACCCGGTTCTTATCCAGAGTGATCATTTCCAGCATTCATTGTCATACTGCTGCTCCTTTCTCTGCCCTAACTGCATGCCCCCACTTTTTGTGGCAAGCTTTGGTAGGTACTTTTTTTTTTTTTTTTTAAATCTCCCCCATCCCTTTTTAGGCATTGAGTCTTATAATTCTGTTACTAAAGGAATATCATGCATGTTACTTTACCTCCTTTCAGTACCTAGTCCTGGTTCAGTGACCACTTCCCTCTATCATTGTCATGTGGTTGGTCCCTTCTCTGAGCTGTCCTATCCTCCCAACACTCCTATGAAAAACTTCCTGCTCTTCTTTTCTATTGCCTTTGAGCTTTAGTTATTTCTCTACCATATTTCTTAATATCCCACATAAGCATGAACAAGTGCTGAGATGCTTTATACATAAAACAATATCAACAACATTATAAATTATTGTGCTTCAAATAAATTAGAACAATTAAAGAACTAAAAATCCAGCGGCTGAAGAAATAGCATGGAGGTAGGGCATTTGCCTTGCACGCAGAAGGATGATGGTTCAAATCCTGGCATCCCATATGGTCCTCTAAGTCTGCCAGGAGTGATTTCTGAGCATAGAGCCAGAAGTAACCCCTGAGCGCTGCCGGGTGTGACCCAAAAACCAAAACCAAACAAACAACAACAAAAAAATCCTCAAAAAAACAAAACCCTAAAAATCCTAAACATTTGATTCATTCAACTGTACCTAGCTCATATTTTTCAAGATGTTGTGAACATAAAATGGTTGTGAACTCTATGTAAGATGGATAGATACCTTCATATAAAAAAAGAATATGAGTTTTTACCATGATTAAGGCCCAAAGGAAAAGAATCTTCCAGATATGCTCATTTATCTTTATATAAGCTACAGGAAACTTTTGAATACTTGGTAGAGATGCATAGTACTTTTCTAAAATTTTATTTTCCCTTCTAAACCAAACTCCTCAGTACAAAGAAGCTATAACCAACATTCTTTGAGTCAGTGAAAAAATTAATACCTACAATCATTATTTCTTTTCTCATTATTTACAATCGCTCTGAAAATTGACATGATTTATTTCATCAATGTACCAGTCTCATACTGTTCCAAGAAGCATTTATGGCAGATTCGATAGCATTAAAATGGTATAAAAGGGCCCGGAGAGATAGCACAGTGGTGTTTGCCTTGCAAGCAGCTGATCCAGGACCAAAGGTGGTTGGTTCGAATCCCGGTGTCCCATATGGTCCCCCATGCCTGCCAGGAGCTATTTCTGAGCAGACAGCCAGGAGTAACCCCTGAGCATCGCCAGGTGTGGCCCAAAAACAAAAACAAAAACAAACAAACAAACAAAAAGTATATAATAAATACAGGTAAGAAAAATCAAGCTAAAGAAAGAGGTTAGACAAAAGAAATGGGAACAATTTGATCCAAGAGCAAGTTGTCCTTCCTCACCATCCAACGATAAGACAAAATCAGAAGACATGTCACTCTTTGATCTGTGCAAAAGCCAAGATCCCTATATAGAGATGACTGGTTGTTACAACCAGAACTGAACAGTATGCATCCCAGGACCACCACCACCACCACCAACAACAACAACAAGCACTAGCCTAGCTTTTGGTCTATGATCTGTTCAACAAACAAGATCTCCAATTCCAGAGGTCTGACTGAGACAATCGCAACTGAACGGGTCTTTCGGAAGCTTAACGAAAAACTCTATCCCAGGCTCCATCATAGGAGCAATGTAATGACCAAGACCACCAACTACAGAGGATGGATTAAAACGACACTGAAGAAGCAGAACTGCTAGAACCACAAAGAAAGACTTCATCATAAGCTCCATTCCTTGAGCTGTACAGACACCAAGATCTCTAGATACAGAAGTCCGATTTTACCATCTATGACGAAGCAGAAATCTTCTATACACCAAAAAAGCACCGAGGGAAGAGTATATAGTTAATCCCATGACAGTATACTTCAGGGGTGGAGAAACCCTGTATCTCCTAGGCCAAAGGAATTCCCTCTATAATATCCCCAAAAGTTACTGTGCCTATGCAGGGAGAAAAAGAAAAAAAAGGCACAAAATAATCATTTTTCCACATATAAATTTATTGATTGATCGATTTTTATTGACGTCTTTATTTTGGTGTAGATATTGAAGTTGATGTCTCCAATTTTATTTTATTTTATCTTTCTCTCTCTTTTTGTACTCCGGCATGGTTTGATTTCAGAACCAAGACTATTGAGTGGTGCTTGTCTTTATTGCTATAGTGCTCACTGGATATTTAATTTGATATTTCTTTCTGTATTGATGTGGTGTTTCAATTACCTTTTTCATGTCCTTGCTCAAACTGAGGTTGAAAGCCTCTAGAAGGACTCCGCCATGTTCAGCTTATTTGATTTAATTTATTTTATTTTATCTTATTTTTTATTATTATTAGGAACATTTTTATTTGGGTTTCTTTGCTCAATTCTTTTTTTTTGTTTTATTTTATTATTTTAATTTTTTTCTTATTTTTTACTCCATTCTATTGCTTTTCTTTCCTTCAAACAAAACCACATAACTCGAATTATCGAGCTCCACCTCTCAAATAGAAGGGGAAACAAGGGAGAGTACTAGGACCAAACAGATATATGATCACTAATAGTAAGCTAGACAAAGAGGGGACCACCTACTCTAGCAGCTTGGGGGTGATGGGGGAAGATATGGTTGCAGGAAGGGAATGGGAATGGGGGGGGAGGACAAATTTGGTGATGGGTATTCCCCTGATTCAATGTTAATATGTACCTAAAATACTACTGTGAAAGCTATGTAAGCCAATATGATCAAAATAAAAATTAAAAACCAAAAAAAAACCAAAAACAAAAACAAAAACCAAAAACCAAAAAAAAAAAAGAAAGAGGTTAGATAGCCAGAAGTGAGATTAAGATGCAAAGTGCATTATATAAAATCATATGCATTTGCTAGACTTAGGCACAAATTTTTCAAAAAGTTTATTTCTTTTGTGCCAGGGATTAAACTGGGGATCCCTCATACATGTGAAGACTCACTGAGTTATATGCATGGCTTTGATGGGTCAAATTTTATCTCATTTATAGTGACCAACCTGAAATAAGATAATCTGTTCCATATAATGACTTTAAGATAAAAAAACTATGGGGACTGACTGGAAAGATAGCATAGTGATTAGGGTGTTTGCCTTGCACATAGCTGACCCACATTCTATCTTCTAGCATGCCATATGGTGCTGGAATACTGTTATGAGTGAGCCTGAGTTTGACCCCCCCAAAAAGCAAAACAAGGTGGGGGAAATTACAACTAACCAGTTGCTCAATCACTTATTTATGGAAATATTGAGAAATTTCTGCTGGGTGTAATGAAAAAGTTTTATTAAGGCTGAAAATTTTATTCAAAAGCACACAATAGGTATACTCCATGGTGTGAATAAAGAAATATAAAAGCCCTTCAAAAAAATCAATTAAGAGGAGTCAGATAGTTGCAAAGAAGTTAACTTTTGTGGCTGATTCAGGTTCGATTCCTAACACCACATATGATCCACTGAACATATGGTCAGAAGGAAGAACTGAGTACTAATAGGTGTGGCCAGATTGTACTTCACCCCCCAAATAAACTAAGGTGCGTTGGTGCTAGGACTGTTCTGGATATACTGCTTGACAGTTCTTGTAAGGATCATGTAGTATCAGGAATGAAATCCAGGGCTCCTGCATTGCAGACCTCTGAGCATCTCCCTGTCTTATGAATCTCATTACAAAGTATGGGGAGAGGCCATGACTTGCTTAAGGTTGCCTAGCTAATAATTAAATGGAATAAAGAATAAAATCTGGAACTTACATTTGAGCATAGCATCTTTCTCTAATTTTAACAGAGCTTGGCTACATCATTGAAACCAAACAAACTAATAATAAAGCAGGTATATTGTAATTAGAAATACTAGGTGAACCTCCTAAGCTATACTAGAAGTTGTAATAACAAAGCAAGCAAGATGATATAGTAACAGAGGCCCATCAAAGTACTTGCTCTAATATAGTCAGGAATTTTATCATCAAAGAAAAATGAGAAACTAACTTATAAGCAAGACAGTAAGTTTTCATGCTGGGCTTCTGAAGTCAGATTCAATCAACATTTCCCTCTTGAAGAACTACATTAAAAGATCAGATGCCACCTCTCACCTCATATTTAAAACCATTGCACAAACTCTATCTTCCTTCTCAGCTACAGAAGATCCGGGAAAGGAGGCAGTGGGTTTGCTATACCTTGAATATATGAGTGTGGATAAAGCTTCTTGACAACTGCGCTCTCTCCTCTCCCTCAACAAAGAAAACCATTATATAGTCTAAGGAATTGATTATAATCTTCAAATTACTGCCACAAAAACATAAATTACTTTATATTAACATATATAAGTTTCAGTATGTAATTTTCACAAACAGCTGCCCACTATGTGTTCAGCACTGAATGCATGGCTTTACATGATTACATAGTGGTCACAACCACAGTAAAAGGTAAGTTCATTTTATCAACAAGGAAACTGAACTCAAATTGAGTTTCCAGATGTCATACAGCAATTAGCTGATAGGTAAAATGCAGAATTGAACCTAGAGCCTAAAAACAAGCTCCATATAAATATGTCATATATAAAAATGAGAGTGAAAGCCCAGAGAGGCAGCACAAGCTGAGTGGGTCTGCAGGTGAGAGGTCAAGTTTAGTACCCCAAATTGTATGGTTCCTAGGGCACCACATCATCCTAAGCACAGAGCTGGGAGTAGCCCCAAATATCAAAACAAAACAAATAGATCTAAGCAGATTAGATCTGGAAATGATGAGAAGATGGGCTGAGTTCTAATGTAAGTCAAAATTATTGGTTACTCCATGATCTTTATATTCTGCTGGATAATTATTTTTGGCTTTATCTACCATTATTGCCTTATGTTCAAATTAAGTAAAATTTCCGAATATCTGATTCTAGCCTATGAGGTTCATTCATCGTTCTTAGATCACAATTAATTTTCTATGCTTACTCTCAGTATTTTGTTTAATAAAATAAATCTGAATTCTACTTTGTTATTAATGAATTACTAGCTTTTATTCAGTACTTGTCTTAATTGATCATTTCTCTTTTTTTGGTTTTTAGGCCACACCTTGTGACGCTCAGGGGTCCCTGCCTATGTGCTCAGAAATTGCTCCTAACTTGTGGGACCATATGGGACACCAGGGATTGAACCCAGGTCCATCCTGGGTCAGCCATGTGCAAGGCAAATGCCCTACTGCTGTGCTATTGCTCCAGCCCCAATAATTTCTTCCTAAGTCTCTCTCATAATCAGTCTAGTTAGGCAGATTTCCATATCTCTTCCTTTCCCTCTTTACTCTGCATTCTTTTTTTTTTTTTTGGTTTTTGGGCCACACCTGGCGATGCTCAGGGTTACTCCTGGCTGTCTGCTCAGAAATAGCTCCTGGCAGGCACAGGGGACCATATGGGACACCGGAATTCGAACCAACCACCTTTGGTCCTGGATTGGCTGCTTGCAAGGCAAACACCGCTGTGCTATCTCTCCGGGCCCTACTCTGCATTCTTTTAGCATTAATTTTATATTACATTTATTGTGATTTATTTTCTACTGTACTGAGCCTGGGTTCTTTAAATTTCTAGAGTTTCCCTGAGTGTCACTTAGAACTTAATAAAATATTAAGATTTTTTTTTTATTTTCTGAGATATGAGGAAAGACAATAAAGAATCTGATTTCATATTTATTGAGCTAAAAGTAAAGGTTCAATTCAGATATTATTAGCACTGAAATCTGAAGCACTAACAAAAAATATAATTTATTAGCCCATCATTTGAATGAGAAGAAATCCTTCCTATATAATTAGAAAATCAACTATTAGTATAAATTCATATATATTTTATTTCTAAAATAAGTATGGTTATGTGGGAAAAAGAAATAAATCTTTTCTAAATGTAATACTTTTTTTTTTTTTTTTCGTTTTTTGGGCCACACCAGGCGGTGCTCAGGGGTTACTCCTGGCTGTCTACTCAGAAATAGCTCCTGGCAGGCACGGGGGACCATATGGGACACCGGGATTCGAACCAACCACCTTAGGTCCTGGATCGGCTGCTTGCAAGGCAAACACCGCTGAGCTATCTCTCCGGGCCCAAATGCAATACTTTTTAAAGAGCCATTTTAATTTTTAAAGCTGAACAAAATACTGCTGGCAAACTTTGGTTGTTCACAAATTTTAGTTTGGAGAGCTGTCTCCTTCTCAAACACATATCCAAAAAAAAAAAATCTCAATAAAAACCCCTGCTGAGAAAAACCCAAAATGTTTAAACTGGAATGTGGGTAAGATTCAGCCTTATCTAAGCTCAAAATTTTATACATTTTTCTATTAATGAAAGGAAGTGATATTTAAATCTTGAATTTGTAAGGAATCCATAAAATAAACTTGTATAGATACAGGAAAATCAAGGATGAGACTTATGTAAGCTAAGAGTATATAAGTAAATATATATCCATGTAAACTATAAACCAAAAGTAAAATTACCTTGGAATGTGACATCGTAAATATTTTACATCTTAGATTTGAACTTTTTTTTTTTTTGGTTTTTGGGTCACACCTGGCTGCGCTCAGGGGTTACTCCTGGCTCTATGCTCAGAAATCGCTCTTGGCAGGCTCGGGGGTACCATATGGGATGCTGGGATTCTAACCACCATCCTTCTGCATGCAAAGCAAACACACTACCTCCATGCTATCTCTTCGGCCCCTAAATTTAAACTTTTAAGCCAAAGTGGCCAAAAATGAAAATTTATTTGTGGAGTCCACACCTGGCAATGCTGGGGCAAGGTAGTCTGGAGTTGCTTCCAGGGGTGCTCTGGAGACCTTCATGAAGTGCTGAGGTTTAAATCTGGGGCCTCCACATGCAATGCACGCATTCAGCATTTCAAGCCACTCCCCAGCAAAGATAAGAGATTTTTTTAAAATCATAAAATAAAGAAGAAACTGTTATGGTATAATTATTAAAAGAAACTGATATGGTGCATTATTTAAACTAAGTTGAAAACTGATAGTGATTTATCACTAATGTATAACTTAGCAAAATCAGATAGAAAAAACTGTTAAGTATCTGAAATATCTGGGGTGGATTTTAAGTATCCACATCTGGAGGTTCTTTTACTTCATAATAATTACTGAAGGGAGGGCTAAAGCAATGGTGCAGCTGGTAGGGCATTTGCCTTGCAAGCGGCTGACCCATGAAGGACCTGGGTTCTATCCCCGGCATCCCATATGGTCCCCCAAGGTAGGAGTGATTTCTGAGCGCATAGCCAGCAGTAACCACTGACCATCACCTGGTGTGGCCCCAAAACAACAACAACAAAATTACCAAAGGAAAAACTGGAACAAAAGGGAGAAAAACATAATAGACTTGTGCTCCCAAGGTACTTTGTGATTATGTTACTACATCTTTTCCAAAGTAGAGATTAGGAGTTTAACAAGTTTAGAATTTATCCACAAAGAAATGCATTCATGGGTCTAGAGAGAGAGCAGGAGGTTAAAGTTCTTGCCTTGTTCAGGCTGACTCAGGTGATTCCTAGCACCACATCTGGTACACTGAGTGCTGCCAGGAGTGATCCCTGAGCACAGAGCCATGAGTAAGCTCAGAGCACCACTTGGTGTGACCCAGTTCACCTTCCCCTTCTGTCAAAATAATTCAAAATTTCTCAAGTTTTGTTTATCTTGTATTCGTCTTTTTTTTCTTTTTTGACTTTTGGGTCACACCTGGCAGCGCTCAGGAGCTACTCCTGGCTCTGTGCTCAGAAATCACTCCTGGTGAGAGTAGAGGGCGGTGGCAGGAAAAAAAAAAAAAGAAAAGAAAAAGAAATCACTCCTGGCAGGATTAGGGGAACACTTGGGCTTCCAGGATTACTGCATGCAAGGCAAACACCCTACCACTGTGCTATCGCTCTGGCCCCACTGTATTTAAATCTTAATTAATATGAAAAAAGGTTAGCATATATATAAAAAAGAAAACATGAATGGATATGGAGAATATTATGCTGAGAGAGATGAATCAGAGGGAGAGGAATAGATATAGAATGACTGCATTCATTTGTGGAGTATAAAGAACACAGTATGGTAATAAGACTCAAAAAAATAGAGATGAGGGCCAAGAGGACTGGACTGGTCCATAGTAGGAAGCTTGTCACAAATAGCAGGAGAGTGCAATTATGGCAGAGAAAAGAACACTATCACAATGGTAGTTGGAAATGATCACTCTGGACAAGAACTGGGTGCTAAAAAGAGGTAAAGTGCAAGTTCTTTTCTCTTAATTTTCTCAGCTCAAGGCATTTAGATGTGTCTATCATTGGCGATTTCTTGAATTGTATTAATTTCCAGACAAATGAAATAATGAAAAATATATGGGTGGATTTCTACTTTGTTTTGAGTAGCCACTTAAAGTTTAGGGTGTGAGGGTTCCTGCCTGCCCTACTGTGATTTACAATAGGGCTGTCAAGTTTCAGGTATAGTTTATCCAACACTTGGTATGAATTTTGAGTTTAAACTCTGACATAACATTTACCTACATTGTAAAAACTTCAGTAAGTTATTTAGTGTCTTTAAATTTCAAATCATTTGTCTGTAAAGTAAGAATATTTAATACTACTTTGATGGAGCTATTTGAAGATTAGCTAGGATTAGATATATAATATAGGGTTGGAACATTGTAAGTGCTTAATAAAAAAGTATTCTTTTATTAGTTTTTCTCTTGGTTTCTTCCTAAAATAACCTTAAAAAAAAAAAAAAGGCAGGCCTGAACAATAGTACTGGGTGTAGGGAGTCTGCCTTGCATGTGGCTGCATTCCATCCATATTTGACTTTCCAAGACCTGCCAAGAGTAATCTCTGAGTGTAGAGCCAGGAGGAAGCCTTGAAAACCAATAATTATGATACAAAAACAAACAAACAAATAACATGGGACAGTAGAGATAGCACAGCAGTAGGGCATTTGCCTTGCATGCGGCCAACTTGGGAAGAACCCAGGTTTGCTTCCCAGCATCCCATATGGTCCCCCGAGCCTGCCAGGAGTGATTTCTGAGTGCAGAGCCAGGAGTGCTGCCGGTATGGCCCCCAAAAAACAAAAAACAAAAACAAAAAGGTCTACTACAGATTTGTTACTTACAAAAAAAAATTACCATGCCAAAATGATGGTGCAGCGGTAGGGCGTTTGCCTTTCATGCGACTGACCTAGGATGGACCAGACCTCGGTTTGATCCTCTGGTGTCCCATATGATCCCCTAAGCCAGGAGCGATTTCTTAGTGCATAGCCAGGAGTAACCACTGAGCATCACCGGGTGTACTCCCCAACCCCCCCCCAAATTACCAATATTAATTTTTTTTTAAATTTTGTGATCACTCCTGGTGGGCTCAGGGCAACATCTGGGTTGCAGGGGATTGAAATGGGGTCGGCAGTATGCAAGGTAAGTATCCTACTTACTTACTGCTTTAGCCCAATATTTTAAACTTTTACATTTATTGGTTCTGAATTTTGACTAATAGAGTGGATCTCCAAATTCACAAGATACTTTTAATTGTATTTGAAACACTTTATATTTGAAGAAATGGTCCAAATTTAGGCTGACAGTGATTTAAAAAAAGAAAAAAAAAAGACTATTAACAAAAGAGTTAAACTCCCCAAACCTCTGCAAGAATTAAGTAAGCTGATAGAAAACAGTCGCAAACAGCAACTGAAAATTTGTATTCAGTGGGAAGTTAAACATGTGGTGGGGGTAGAATGGGTTGGGGTTGAGAGAACCTGGGACAACAGTAACGGCAAGTGGACACATGGGTGGAACGAGTGATGCTGGATAGTTCGTGTATAAAATTTATTAATAACAGTTTGTAAAATATGGTGCCTAAAGTAAAAATTTTTAGAAGACTATGACAAGTACTTGCAATCTGGTGTATCTATTTTGCATGGATTTTGTAAAATAAATATATTATTGTCAAAGAGCAGTCCCTGTTATTTTAATTTTACTTTTTAGTTTTTGGACCACATCCGGAGGTGTACTGGATCATTCCTGAGGGCTTGAGGATCATATGTAATATGTAGTAAAAGAGACTGAATTGTGTACAAGGCAAGTGTACCGATTGCTATACTATCTCTCCAGCTCTGTGTTTAAATAAATGAAATTCTTTTTTTTTTTTTTTGTTTTGTTTTGTTTTTGGGCCACACCCTGCTCAGGGGTTACTCCTGGCTATGCGCTCAGAAGTTGCTCCTGGCTTCTTGGGGGACCATATGGGACGCCGGGGGATCGAACCGTGGTCCGTCCTAGGCTAGCGCAGGCACCTTACCTCCAGCGCCACCGCCCGGCCCCATGAAATTCTTAAATAAATTGTGGTCATGGAGTGAACATTCCTCTCCTTAAAGGGTGGGGGTTATTTGCTTTCCTTTTGAATATGAGCTTAACTGTGAATCATTTTTAACTATTAAATGAGATGGAAGTGATGTGTGTGTAATATTTGTGACTATCGTGAAAGTTGTTGAAAGCTTCTATTTTCTCTCACTTGCTCTGGGTGAGAACATTCATAGAACCTTAGGTAAAGGTTCAGGAGGCAAGGAACTGTATTCTTTGCTCAGTGGTCATTCTTTTTTTTTTTTTTTTTTTGCTTTTTGGGCCACACCCGGCAGTGCTCAGGGGTTACTCCTGGCTGTCTGCTCAGAAATAGCTCCTGGCAGGCACGGGGGACCATATGGGACACCGGGATTTGAACCAACCACATTTGGTCCTGGATCGGCAGCTTGCAAGGCAAGCTTGCTATCTCTCTGGGCCCACAGTGATCATTCTTATTTGTGGGTATGGTAGGGGTGGGATGGGTCACACTTGGTAATGTTCAGAGCTTACTCTTGGCTCTGCTCCTGGCAGAATTTGGCAAACCATATCAGGAACCAGGGATCAAATCTATGTCAGCTACATACAAGGCATGTGCCCTACTTGCTGTACTGTATCTCCAGTCCATGTCTTTTACCTTGGTCTATTGCCTTGGTTACAATTGCCATTCTGTGGACCAGTATGCAGGATTGATGTCAATCCACAGGCGTAAAAAGATTGAAGGACACTGCATTTGCCAACAGCTGTGTGAGTGTCCCATTTTTAAGAGAAGATCCTCCAGCCCCAGACTTCAGGTAACAGTAGCCTTGGCAAATGAGACCCTGAGCCATAGCTCCAGAACTACTCAGTAAACATGCTCTGGAATTCCTAATCATAGAAGTAAGATAATTCAAGCTATTATTGGGAATCAATGATTGGTCACACTCAGTGATGCACTGAGAAGTTGCTCTAGATGGTATTTAGGGGGCCAGGCAATGCTTGCGATTGAATGAGGTCACTGTACGCAAGGCATTTACCTTAACACCCCTGTACTATTTTCTCTGGATCCTTGTTCTTATTTTCAATTGCCAGGTTTTGGAGTGGTCTTACATAGCAACAGTTAACAGACAGATTATACTAATCTTTAGTAATGATTTTATTGTATTTTTAAAAAGTATAAAAAGTGGGGGGAGGGGAGAGGGATTAAAAAAAAAGTATAAAAAGTGGGGTCAGAGAAACAATACAGCAGGAAGGGTACTGCCTTGAATGCAGCCAACCTGGGTTCAATCCCAGGTATCTGATTCAATTAAGGTTCCACTGAGCCCAACAGGGGTGAACCCTGAGTGCAGAGCCAGGAGTGACTCCTGAACACTGCTGTGTATGGTCCAAATGAAACAAACAAACAAACAAACAAACAAAGGTACTACCTTAAAATATGGCAGGATGGATGTTTATCTACTTTTTCAAGTCTTTCACAAACAAAATTGAAAATACTAGCAAAAATAAAGGGGAGAGTAAAGGAGAGTTCAGGGTTTAAGGGGCCTGCCTGGCACATGGCTGAACCCCAGTATGATCTGTCATCAAATATGGTTTCCCAAGCAACACCAGAACTAATCCTTTAGCACAGAGCCAGAGTAAGTCCTGAGGATGACTTGATGTGGCCCGCAACAATAACAAATCTAAGGAAAAATGATCAATATTCAAATCTTTAATTTGGGGGAGGTGGTTTGGAGACACACTTGGCAGTGCTTGGGTGATGCTGGTGATGCTCCTGGTGATGCTTGGGGGTCATTCCTGGTGGTATTTGGGGGACCATATGGTGCTAGGATCAAAGCAGGGTCAGCCACACAGAAGAATAGCAGCTTAATTTTAACTCTTGTACTATCTCCCTAATCCTTTACAAATCATTTGAATCTTTACTTCTCACTATGCCAAAAATTATCACTCTTGTCAAATGAATATAGAAATGTCAATATATAAGATCACCTTTCCTGTTATTTATAAGTTACCCAATATATGAATAATGTTGACATTTAAAATACAAATACAAAAAGTTAGGGGCTGGATCGGTAGTGCAGTGGTAGAGCATTTTGCTTTGCCTGCGCTAACCTAGGACTGACCATAGTTCGATTCCTTGGTGTCCCATATGGTTCCCCAAGCCAGAAGCGATTTCTGAGCTCATAGCCAGGAGTAACCCCTGTGCGTCACCCGGGTGTGGCCCAAACACAAAAACAAAAGAAAAAAAAGTTAAAGAATCTACTTAAAGTTATGCTGCCTTTAGATAAAGGGGGAAAAATGACAAAATAGAAACCTGAGCATCAGATGTATTTTAGTATTTTCCCATTTAAACTTTAGTTAGAATTAAAAGGTCTTCTATGGAATACTCAAAAAAATGTGTCAATATTTATAACTTTGAACAAAATCTGAACTTGATCACATCCTTTGTTTTTTTAAACTGTTACTGGACAGGACAGATCTCTGAATGCTGCTGATCCTGAGTACTGCTCAAGTCACCACAAGTATAGAAGTAGCTCTAACACTGCTAGGTGTGACTGTTTCCCTAATTACCTCCCCCCCAAGATGATCTGTTACTATCATTTTGCTAACAATTTAGTAGTAATGGTGAAAAGTGACCCCTAGTAGATGATATATGGATCCAGGGATAGAGCCAGGGTCAGCTGCATGCAATCTAAATGTCTTACCTGCTATACTCTCTCTCCAGCCCCAAAGTGGGTTCTTTAGTGGAAGAAATAAACCTAGTTTAAGTCATAAATAATAAGTGTCCTTTAGACATCTATAAACAAGAAACTCAGGCTATACCTGTAAGGACATGAATGTTAACTCTTACAGCAGTGTTTTTCAACCTTTTTCTGCAAAGGCACACTATTTTCATGGAAAACAAAACAAAACACAACATGAGGTAAACCACCATCAGAAAATGTTAAAAAAAATTAACTCTGTGCCTATATTGACTATATATAAAGGAATACTCTTGAATAGAAATCAAATAAACACAAAGAAATTATTTTATAATTACTTTATTATGAAATAATCTAATGATTGGTCTCTTTGTGAGCTGAAGCTGCATGTTACAGATGAAATTGGACTTTTTCCCACGACACACCAGATAATATCTCACGGCACGTTAGTGTGCCGCAGCACAGTGGTTGAAACATGCTGTCTTACAGGATATCTTTCCCAGTTAACTTCTAGAAAAGTCAACACTGAGAAAGTGTAGCTTCAGGGGCCGAGATCTAGCATAGTGGTCAGGTGCTAGGATTCACCTGACCCAGCACTACATGATTTCTGGGTATCTCTGAATGTGGGCCTGAAGGTCCCCTGAAAAAAACTGATGTAGCCCTGATGGTCTCTGGTGCCAGTGAACTAGTTGGTCGCTGGCCTGGCTGACCAAGTATCACAGTGAGTGGCCCCCAGTCTTTAAGTACTGTTTGGGAGGTACCCTTCAAATAAAAAAAAATAGTACAGCTTCATAGTAAGGTATACTTATATCCTTTAAAGCCAGTAGTGCTTTTATAACTTGTTTATTTTTTAAATTTGGTTCTGGATTCATCCACTGATGTTCAGGGATTACTACTGGATCTGTGCACAGATATTACTCCCGACAGTGCTTGGAGGACCATGTGGGATGTTGGGAACCAAACTTGTGTTGGCAACATGCAAGGCAAACACCTTTCTCACTGTAATTCTCACTCTAGCCCCTAACATATAATTGTTTTAAATCTAAGTTCTGATATATAGCTTATAAGTTGCTTTTATACAGATCTCTTGGTTTATAGGAATTAGTCAGAATGAAACACTGTCTCTAATTGGATTCAATATCTGTGACTAAATTCACAAAGGCATCAAAAATTTACCTAACAGGCCACCTCAGACACTCCTATGCCTTGGTACTTATTTAATATCTTATGTTTGAAATCTAATAAAACTTGACCCTGGGGGCCGGAGAAATAGCACAGTGGTGGTTGCCTTGCAAGCAGCCGATCCAGGACCTAAGGTGGTTGGTTCGAATCCCGGTGTCCCATATGGTCCCCCGTGCCTGCCAGGAGCTATTTCTGAGCAGACAGCTAGGAGTTAACACCTGAGCACCTCCGGGTGTGGCCCCAAAACAAAACAAAACAAGTAGAAAAAAACCTGACCCTGGGCTTCATGTATTGATATATGCTGAATTCTAAGGAGTCTATAACTTCACTATGTAAAAAATTATTAATTCACTTTTCATCTTAAATCAGTATGTTCTCTTACAGAAAGAAAGAAGGAAAGAAGGAAAGAAGGAAGGAAGGAAGGAAGGAAGGAAGGAAGGAAGGAAGGAAGGAAGGAAGGAAAGAAAGAAAGAAAGAAAGAAAGAAAGAAAGAAAGAAAGAAAGAAAGAAAGAAAGAAAGAAAGAAAGAAAGAAAGAAAGAAAGAGAGAGAGGGAGGGAGAGAGAGAAAGAGAGAGAGAAAGAGAGAGAGAAAGAGAGAAAGAAAGAAAGAAAGAGAGAAAGAAAGAGAGAGAGAGGGAGGGAGAGAGAAAGAGAGAGAGAAAGAGAAAGAGAGAAAGAGAGAAAGAAAGAAAGAAAGAAAGAAAGAAAGAAAGAAAGAAAGAAAGAAAGAAAGAAAGAAAGAAAGAAAGAAAGAAAGAAAGAAAGAAAAATTATGCCTTCTAAATGCAACTCACAGGGCTCTGCAAGATTTGAGTAACTCGTTTCCTCTGCTCCATCATATTGAAGTCTTGTCGCAGATCAGGAGACATGTTCCTCTCCCGAATGTATTCTGGGTCATTTTCATTGATGCGGTCAAAATACCTCTCTTTGTGAGGCATGCTGGGAGGAGGAGGAGTAGTGATCACACTTTGGCTGGCATCTGAACTCATGTTTCAATTCTGCTGGTTCCTCTTGTTATCTGAATTAATAAACACAAAGAACAACATTCACGATAGATTTCTTATAAAATTTTAATTTTACAGGTTCAAGTACAGTTTTTTATCTGTTCTCAAAGTAAGAATTGCAACTTTCTTTAAAAAGTAGTTTCACATGCTGCAGAGACAGTACAGGGGGTTAGGGTAGTTGCCCCCAGTTTGCTTGGCGCTGCACAGGTCTTCTGAATGCTGTCAAAAGTGATCTCTCAGTACAGAGCATTGCCAAGTGTGGCCCCAGAATCGTCAACTAAGATATAATAGAAAGTTAACTTTTGAAACTAAAATAAAGATATCTTAGAAATTGCTAAAGGGGGGCCGGGTAGGTGGCGCTGGAGGTAAGGTGTCTGCCTTGCAAGCGCTAGCCAAGGAAGGACCGCGGTTCGATCCCCCGGCGTCCCATATGGTCCACCCAAGCCAGCGGCGATTTCTGAGCACATAGCCAGGAGTAACCCCTGAGCGTCAAACGGGTGTGGCCCAAAAACCAAAAAAAAAAAAAAAGAAATTGCTAAAGGGGGGCCGAAGAGATAGCACAGCAGTGTTTGCCTTGCAAACAGCCGACCCAGGACCTAAGGTGGTTGGTTCAAATCCCGGCGTCCCATATGGTCCCATGCCTGCCAGGAGCTATTTCTGAGCAGACAGCCAGGAGTAACCCCTGAGCGCCACTGGGTGTGGCCCAACCCCCCCCAAAAAAAAAACAAAACAAAACAACAACAACAAAAAAAAAGATTGCTAAAGGGAAATTTCTATTTTCCAAGCAAATATAAACAATGACAGGATTATAACTATTAATTGAATTTTTTTTTTTTTGGTTTTTGGGGCCACACCCGTTTGATGCTCAGGGGTTACTCCTGGCTAAGTGCTCAGAATTTGGGGGCAAATTTTCACCATTAATGAGTACTTTCCATCAAGCTTGTTTCACTGCACTTAGTCCACATTTATGCCAGTCATGTTATATTTAAAGTAATTACTACTGATACTTAGGATATCCTTGATTTTTATGCCAGAAAGATAAATTCAAATTCACTTGTGCTTTGCTACAGTCAAAAGCCTAGCCAGGGCTTGTAGAGATAGCATGAAGGTAAGGCATTTGCCTAGCATGTAGAAGGATGGTGGTTCAAATCCCAGCATCCCATATGGTCCCCTGAGCCTGCCAGGAGCGATTTCTGAGCATAGAGCCAGGAGTAACTCCTGAGCATTGCTGGGTGTGACCCAAAAAACAAAACAAAACAAAAAAAGCCTAGGCAAAGAAAGCCAGGCCAACAGGGCAGTTCCTTAAATTTCCCTCCCCAGCATGTGATGAAGCTGATCAAGTCAGCTCCTTCTCCTCCTCCTCCTTTTTTTGTTTTTTGGGTCACACCCGGTGATGCTCAAGGGTTACTCCTGGCTCTTTGATCAGAAATCGCTCCTGACTTGGGAGATCAAATCGGACGCCAGGGGATCGAACCGTGGTCCAATTTAGGTCAGCTGTGTGCAAGGCAAATGTACTACCACTGTGCCACCACTCTGGTCCTTAATGTCCTTCTTTTTAAAAATAACATTACTAATAACTCTGGCCATCACAAATTCTTCAAAAAAATCAAAATTTATTATATTGTTTTAAATTTAATTCACTAACCTATGGTATGTATTTTCATCCTACTATTTAAAAACAGTACACAGAGAACCAATGTAAGAATCCTTTTTTTTTTTTTTTTTTTTTTGGTTTTTGGGCCACACCCGGTAACGCTCAGGGGTTACTCCTGGCTATGCGCTCAGAAGTCGCTCCTGGCTTGGGGGACCATATGGGACGCCGGGGGATCGAACCGCGGTCCGTCTCCTAGGCTAGCGCAGGTAAGGCAGGCACCTTACCTCCAGCGCCACCGCCCGGCCCAGAATCCTTTTTTTTTATCCACATACTGATGAAATATATAGATGTTTTAAAGGTCGAACTAGTTTGGTGTCTAATTTTCTTAGAAGCTGTTTACAATATCTATTTGTACTCTTTTAGTTTACTGCCAGCAGATTTCAAGGAGAATTTTTAAAAAAGGCAAACAAACTCACCTATATTAAGAACTGTCTTGCTGGGGCCGGGCGGTGGCGCTGGAGGTAAGGTGCCTGCGCTAGCCTAGGACGGATCACGGTTCGATCCCCCGGCGTCCCATATGGTCCCCCAAGAAGCCAGGAGCAACTTCTGAGTGCATAGCCAGGAGTAACCCCTGAGCATCACAGGGTGTGGCCCAAAAACCAAAAAAAAAAAAAAAAAAAAAAGAACTGTCTTGCTGGCTTTTTATAGCTAAGTACAGACGATGCAGGTATTCAGTTACTGGAACATAATTTAATAAGGAAATGAATTCTATTTTTGTTTACCAAATGAAGATATCTCAAACCATTTTAAATGGACAGCACACAAAAGCTGCCTTTAATTGGATCCTACACATGCTTCAATCTATCAAATCAGTATCTTTTTTTTTGGTTTTTGGGCCACACCCAGCAGTGCTCAGGGGTTACTCCTGGCTGTCTGCTCAGAAATAGCTCCTGGCAGGCAGCGGGGACCATATGGGACACCGGGATTTGAACCAACCACTTTAGGTCCTGGATCAGCTGCTTGCAAGGCAAACACCGCTGTGCTATCTCTCTGGGCCCAACAAATCAGTATTTAACTTAATGGAAAAGAAGGTTAGATAATAAATTAAAGTCTAACTGATTTGCTTATGTTTATAAAACAGTTTCATTAAAACAGTGAAAGTAGGAAACAGTGATTATAGATTTATCTATCATTCTAGGTTTGGTTTCAGACACTAATAAGTAATTGTCTGAAACTAAGAAGTAAAAGCTTATAATGTGAATAACTTATGATAATAAAAGCATGTAAAGAGCTATCTATCATTTATATGTCAGGAATAAATTATAGATGTTTAATGATTTATAGTTTATAAGATTCCACCTTTTTCTCTTTTTTGCAACTATAAAACAGCATTTTGGAATTTCAATGGATAAACAAACTTCCAGAATCACACTGCTTACTCATGTCAGAGTCACTTTGCCTCCTACTCCATTTTACAATGGCACAAACTATTCTGAATAGCACATTAATGAAGAAGTACAAATTTTGGATAATTTAATCTGCCTACATTCTGTTCTGAATGTTCAAGAAATGAAGCTTACAGAATATGTCAAAAATTTAAAAAATAGAAATGGCACATACAAACGAAAAAAGGAACTAAGATTAAACACATTTCAAAAACACCCTGCTCTTTAAAAAAAGTCTTTTAAGCTGGCTTTTTAAAATACATTTCAAAGTTTTACATATTTAAAATAAGTTTTGCATATTTAGAATAAGAATGTGGACTTTATTTAAGGATATAGAAATAAAATAAAAGCAAAGCAGCTGTTCTTCTATACATAGATTGTCTTCTATACATAGATATTAAAACCAATCGTAAGCACAACAAAATTTGTAATTTTTGCAAACCAACTACTACAAATCAAATCGTTATTTCAAAGCTTGAAAAATGTATTATCTGCCAGATTTTCTGACTATACATAGAAATGAGGAAAATGTGAGAAAAGCTTACAGCATCATGCTAACAACAAACAAGTAAATGATTATAATGTAGTATACACATTTGGTAGGTAGGTATATATGCATACACATACACATATATGAAATATTATACAGCCAATAAAAAGAAACCCTGATATTTATGACAATATAGATGGACCTTGAGGGAATTATACTAAGTGAAGAAATATTGTATATACTTACTTACACTGGAATTTTAAAATCACCAAGTCATAGAAAGAAAAAATAGATGGTGGCTGTCACAGACTGAAGTGTGGTATATAATGGAGAGATGTTAGTCAAACTTAGAATTGAGCTGCCAGAAATTCCCAACAATTCAACTTTTGTGTATCTACTTCATAGGACTTAAAAACATTTATCCAAAAGGATGTATGCACACCATTATTTATTGCTATACTTAGTACAATACGACGTAAAAATATGATGTGAAATCAGCCTAAGTGCCCAAGGACAGGTGAATGGATTATGAAGATGTGGTATATATTCACAAAAGAATTCTACAAGCTGCAAGGAATATTAAAATCATGCAGTTTGCTACCAATAGATTAGAACTGGAAGACACCATGTTGAGTGAAGTAAGCCACAAGAAGAAAGATGAACACAGGATGGTTTCACTTCTCTGTGGTATAAAGAATAACTGGATGAGGAAATATAATGAAGTAAAGGGGAGATGCCTAGATCACTCTTGACCTCAGGTCCTGAGGAGGAGGAGGAAAGAAAGAAATCAAAGTGGGAAGGAAGATGAGGAAGTTATAAGGTCTCTGTTATATTGGATGTGGGAGAGTGGTATGGCAATACATCCAAAGTATAGCCTAAACAACACTGAAAACATGAGAGCTAAGATGCAATCACCAAACTTTGTAATGAATCTGTCTAGGTGGCAGGCAGAAGATGGGGGTAGATGATGAAGGATGGGAGCACTGATGACGGGAGTTGACATTGGTGGTGAGATTGGTGTTGAAATATTATATGCCTAAAACTTAACTATCAGTAACTTTGTATATCATGGTTATTTAACAAAAATATTTGTGTTTAATATGCAATTATTTTATATACTTAAATATAAAACTTTAATTTTATACTGGTAACTTGAGACATTTCAATAAACTAGTTTATAATAAAAAGTTATGTAAGCTATAAAAAAATGAGTAAATTTACTGCCAGACTAGAAGGCAATTAGGAAGCAATCTTTCTAGACTTATCACACAAGTGAAGTATTTCCTATCATTTCTCAGCAGGTTGTTTTAACAGTGTTTTAAAAAGCTGTGTTTACAAAGTAAAACCTTACAAAGATAATAGTAATCATTACTTCTTAATAATTATACCAATTTTTCACCCTCCAAATTTTACTCAAAGGCTTTCTCATGGAATTTTGTAATAAAGTTAAATTGTTTTAAATAGACTAAAAAAATCAAGCCCATGTCATTAATATATTGATAAATAAATTATTTTTATGGGAGCTGGGGAAAAGTAATCTAAGGAAAACAGTAATAATACTAGGACTCTGAAGATAGCAGTGAAGTAGACCTTTAAAAATATTTTTTACTCAAACTTTTAGGAAACAGATTTTAGGTCCTTGAGCTAGAATAAACTTAACAGAGACTAAAAAACTGCAAAAGCAGTTTTAAACATGGCTTAAATTCCACTAATCTGAAGTTGATCTTTTAAAACATTAACTGAGGCACTGTGATTTACAAAGATATTCACTGAGTTTCACGCATACAATGTTCCAACACCAACCCTTTTACCAGTATCCACTTCCCTCTACAGATGCCCCAATTTACCTCCCATCCCTTGATTGCATCTATGGCAGAAACTTTTTGTTTTTTGTTTTTTGGGCCACACCCGTTTGATGCTCAGGGTTGTATTCCTGGCTAAGTGCTCAGAAATTGCCCCTGGCTTGGGGGGCCCATATGGGACACCGGGGGATCGAACCATGGTCCTTCCTTGGCTAGCGCTTGCAAGGCAGACACCTTACCGCCATCTTGCCGGCCCCTATTTTTTTTTTTTTACCGCAAATCAGTGTTACAGAAAATGCACAATTCACTTAAAATGTGTAAAGACCTTCTACCACCTTCGCATTCAGTCTTCCAGCTACAGCCCCATATTCCAGCCTCTCAAAACTTACCACTTAAATTTCACCTCACTGAGACTTATGTGACAATTTCTTTTAAACTCTAAAGTGGCTTCCAGTCATTCATGCACAAGAACACTCTTTTGCTGACTTTATATCATCCTACCTCAACATTTCTTTTACAAAGGCATTGTCTATACTAGGAGCTCTCCCCATTCTAAACTCTACAAAAACAAAGAAAATTTCAGTATAGCTTCTCTAGCTATCCTTTCTTAAGTTTCATTACATATTACTTCACTTTTCCCCCAAATTACTACTTAGATATAAATATTTTAACAAATTCTTCAAAAGCTTGATTCTGCAATATTCTTCCAGAGTGGCCTTTACCAAAAAAAAAAAATAATGAAATTACATGTCCATAGACAAAGGGGAAAAAAAGAGAATGTGGGGGCTGAGTACAGTGGTTAGGGTGCTTGCCTTGCACTCAGTAGACCCAGATTCGATCTCCAGCATCCCATTGGTCTAAAGTGCTTCACCTAGAGTACTTCCCGAATGCAGAGCCGAAGTAAGTCTTGAGCACTGCTGGGTGTGACTCAAAAACCAAAACAAACAGACAGAAACAAAAAAGAGTAAGTATTGTTTGGGAGAGAGGAAAATGTACTGGGGGAGAGGGGAAAAGCTAGGAATGGTCCTGAAGGCAAACAGAAGGGATCCTTATAGTGATATAGCTGTTTTATATATTAACTGTGTTGATTGTACATGAATATGCATATATTACAGAAATATAAGTGGCTAAAAGCAAGGCTGTATCAGAATAAGACCAGTCCATGGACTTTATCAATGCCTATACCCTGATTATGCATCACACTAAGATATTACCACTAAGGGACAATGGGTTAAGGGCACACAGATTTTTTTGTACTAATTCCTTCAACTATATAACTCAATAAAAGTTTAAATTTTAATTTAATTTTATTCCAAAATAAAAAAAAATCTTACTTTCAATTCACCTAAGAATGTGATCAACTGTAGCAGAGAAAAGCTTATTTTTCGATATTTTCTGCACTGGAATGTGTTTGAAAGCAGTTCACCAACACTGCTAAATTGCATCTGAATAAAAATACACATGTCACTGCAAAATATTTTTCAAGATGCTCAGTGGAGAGCAGATTTGGAATTTCAGCTCCGGTTACAGTAAGTTTATTTAAGTTAAGCTATGAAGCTATGAAGCTTAAGGAGACATTTATTTAAAAATAAAATGTAAAACAAAAAAAAAACATTTTAATAGGTATGGTTTAGATTTTGGTACTTATTCTTGTTTGTTCAGGGCCACACCCAGATACATGCAGGGCTTGCTCCTGGCTCTATGCATACAATCACTCCTGGTGGTGCTTGGGGCACCAAGTGAGGTACTGGAGAATTCAACTAGAACAAATTGTATGCAGAACAAGCACCTGAACCGGGCACTATTTTTCTGACCCTCACCACTATGCTTTATAAGACACACAGCAAGTTCATTTACTCCTCACAATCTTATTAAGTGTTTACTAATCCCCATTCTACTATTGAGAAATAAATGTCATTAAAAGCAATTTGTCTCCAGAGTTATAGCTCACAAAAGACCTAAGGTTTAACTCAGTCCAGCCCAGACTGGGATAATCTGGAATTTCTTTTCAAATGCTAATCATAGATATTCAGTTGCACAGACTAGTCGAAAAATTTTTATCTAGGTTTTTCTAGGAGAAAAAGCTCAGAATTCTCATGGCTAAGAAGGCAATCATCTATATGGTCTTCCAAAAAATAAAAAAGGGGGGTGCTTCAAGGAAATTAGAGGCAATTATTAGCTTTTCTGATTCTTTTTTTGAGGGGTGGGTTACTCCTGGCCCTGCATTCAGAAATAGCCCCTGGCAGGCTGGAAGTACCATATATCCCGAGGTCTGTCAGGGTTGGCCATGTGCAAGGCAAACAAACACTCTACTGCTGTGCTATTGCTAGGGCCCCCTAGCTTTTCTTTTCTTTTCTTTTTATTTATTTATTTGGCTTTTTGAGCCACATCATGTGACGCTCCGGGGTTATTCCTGGCTATGCGCCTAGAAATCACTCCTGGCTTGGGGAACCATATTGGATGCTGGGGGATTGAACCAAGGTACATCTTAGATTGGCCATATGCAAGGCAAATACCCTACCCCAGTGCTATCACTCCAGCCTCAGTTTTTCTTATTCTTTTTTTTTTTTTTTTTTTAGTTTTTCTTATTCTTGAACAAAACTTCAGAATAAATAGTTCTGCTTGCAGATGTTCAAAACAACAATTCCATTAGTAAATTTAAAAATTAACTACTTTTGGTTAATATTTCATACCACACAGGCACAGACATGCTTTCTAGTACTTAGAACAATGTATAGCAGCACAAACCAAAACAAACTCCATCATAGAAAAAGAATTAATTCTTTTAAATAGTGTTCTTTGAATTGAAAAGGAAGTAGAAAATAGATTTTTAAAAAATTAATGTTACAAAACTGGTTGTCATCACTTTGGGTTTTCCTTTGGAAATGCAGATTAGAAACAAGATATCAAGCATAAACAAAGTTCTAGCTTTAAAAGCCTTATCCAAATATTTATGTAGAAACTATCCAGCATGTATGTTTAAAGAACATTAGGTTCAAGCTACAAATAGATAAAACACTCCAGAACAGCAAATGTTCAAACATTTAAAAATAGTAATTCACATGAAGTATATTTCTTGTAATCACATAGAAATACATAACATAGAATACATGAATGACATTTTCTTCTACAATGTCGATAATAGTAATATTTTCTTGTTTATCCTATGTCATTTTTAAATTCTGGTCAATCTGGCACCAAAGAATAATGATATCAGATTACATAGATATCACCTCAGTGCTCAGGGGTTACTCCTGGTTATCTGCTCAGAAATAGCCCCTGGTAGGCAAGGGGACCATATGGGACACCGGGATTCGAACCAACCACCTTTGGTCCTAGATCGGCTGCTTGCAAGGCAAACGCCACCGCTGTGCTATCTCTCCGGGCCCAGGCCTAATAATTTTTCACCATGGAGAAAGAGTGTAGTGGGAAGGCACTTGCCTTGATTAAGTCTAACCTAGGATAGATCTCTGTCACCACATATGGACTCCTGAGCTCATGAGGAATGATCCTTGAGCACAGAGATAGTGGTTAAGCCCTGAGAATAGTCAGGAATTACCCTCAACCCTCCAAAAAAAGTTCTCATCACTGAACTAGTGAAATAGCTCAAAGGGCTTTAGCATCTACTTTGTATGTGAGAGCCCTGCGTTCAATCCCTGGTTCAATCCCACGAGGCTCCCTGAACACTGAATGGGAGAGGCAAGGAGTGACCTTGTAATTATGTATGGTGACAGATTTCAACTAAATTTATATGATAATTTTTCAACATAGACAAATAATGAGTAAGTTCAAATCTCCATGAATCATTTCATTATTTCAATAAAAACCGCTTGTGAAACTAATTCAAGATCTCCTAATGGAATGTTATATACAGTTTGACAAATAGTGCCACATCTGACCTGCAATGATTGATTGCCTATGGTCATGTGATAAACAGAAAGAGATTGTGTATCGTAGAAGGGGTGAGAAAAGCGAGGGGATATGATCATAAAATCAATAAATGGAAGAGTATAATAAATAATTCTCTGATATAAAAAAGAAATAGTTATGACAGATTATAGCAATATGATCCTGTAGTTCTAAGATAATTTAATTTTCTTCTATTTGGACACTTAAAAAGAACAATTTGTATTATTGTCAGAGTATTTCTTTTTAATTTTTCACTTTTCTTAATTTTCTCTAATTCTAGGTCAATTTTGCAGATCTCTTTATGTTCCTGGTCTCCCACAATGACAGAGTACTCCATAAGTGGTGGCTGAATTGAATTATTTTACTATATATCACAATGACTTCCAAATCAATCTGGTTTGTATTATTTCTAGGGTGGGAATGGTAAAAAACAATCATACAAAAAGTTATTACTTACTAAAAATTTAATTTAGTTCTTGGCAGTTTTCTCTAGAACACAAGCAAAAAAGACTACTTTCAAGTACTAAGCCTATTGTTCCATACTTAAAACAATAATCAAAGATATGCTAAGACTTCAAAGCAGCATATTTGGTTAAAAAACAACAACAAATGCTGGCTTATTAAGTCATATAAAACTGTGAAGGTATTGAAAGTCCTAGAAAAACAGCTTGCACTCTGATAAATCATAACCTCAGATCACCAGTAAATTTTACTAATTTTAAAACATCTATGACACAAAACACTTTCAATTGCTAGACAAGGTTCTATATACAACTGAAATAGAAATTGATAGAGCTGGAAAACTAGATAGAAATAGACAAAAGTTAAAAAATCCAAACTATTATTGAATACATTAAAATAACACAGATAGCATTTTCTAAGTGCCCAAAGGGAAGTTACTTATACCACAATGCGTTACCATCTAAATGCTATAATGACTGTAGATAGAGATATCTTAGACTATTTCTGGTTGGATTCAAGGATAGCATTTTATAGGTGATTGCATACTGTATTCTGAGGTATTTGGTAAATTTCTAAAGCCACAAAGTTCAAATATCAAATATTACTGAAATTTATAATAGTGACACTTATTAGCATTACTAAGTCAAATAACTTAGTAAGTCATTTGTGAATGACAATTGCCTACTGACAAAATTTACTCTCAATGAAAACAAGAAAGAAATCCAAATGAGAGGCCTGGAGAGATAGCACAGCGGCATTTGCCTTGCAAGCAGCCGATCCAGGACCAAAGGTGGTTGGTTCGAATCCTGGTGTCCCATATGGTGTCCCCCCCCCCCTTGCCTGTCAGGAGCTATTTCTGAGCAGACAGCCAGGAGTAACCCCTGAGCACTGCCAGGTGTGGCCCAAAAACAAAAACAAAAAAAAACAACAAAACAACAACAACAAAAAAAGAAATCCAAATGCATCATACAGTTCATGCAGTTACTTATAAATACTATTGATTGAAATAGTTTATTTCAAGAGTCTGTTTTAAGAGGCTAAAATTTCCACCACTTATAAATTAGATGTAATGCTCAGTAAATTAGATGTAATGTTCAGTAAACACAGAAAAGTTGTATACAAGTGAGCTGGTTTTATAGTGATGGTTTCTTTGATCTAAATAACTAAAACATGTCTCTAGTTTTTGTTGTTTTGGGGCACCAGCATGTAAAACGTGCACTCTGGTCTTTAAGAGAAATCACCCCAACCCTAGGCTTACATTTAAAATTCTACTGTTTGTTTTTTGGGCCACACCCGGTGCTCAGGGGTTACTCCTGGCTGTCTGCTCAGAAATAGCTCCTGGCAGGCACGGGGGACCATATGGGACACCGGGATTTGAACCAACCACCTTTGGTCCTGGATCGGCTGCTTGCAAGGCAATTGCCGCTGTGCTATCTCTCCGGGCACTAAAATTCTACTGTTAACAGAGGAGTGGCTAAAGAAACCGGGGTACATATATACAATGGAATACTATGCAGCTATCAGGAAAAATGAAGTCATGAAATTTTCCTATATGTGTATGGACATGGAAACTATTATGCTGAGTGAAATGAGTCAAAGGGAGGGAGACACACAACAGAATAGTCTCACTCATCTGTGGGATTTAAGAAAAATAAAAGACATTATTGTAATAATACCCAGAGTCAATAGAGATGAGGCTCATGATCTGAAATTTACTACAAAGAGAGGTGAGTGCAGTGAGAAATAACTACACTAACAACTATCATGACAGTGGTAGTGAATGTGAGAAATAAAATGCCTGTCGCAAAGACAGGCAGGGCAGAAGGAGGATGAAGATGGGAGGCACGGATGGTGGGAAGATTGCACTGGTGAAGAGGGGTATACTTTTTATGACTGAAATCCATCTACAAACATGCTTGTAACCATGGTGCTTAAAGATACTATTATAAAAATAAAGTTCCAATGTTAATTAGCAGCATTTCAAGAGAGTTAGAAGCCTGCCTTTATTTATTTTATTTATTTTTGGTTTTTGGGTCACACCTGGCAGCGCTCAGAGCTTACTCCTGGCTCTATGCTTAAAAATCGCTTCTGGCAGGCTCAGAGGAACATATGAGATGCCGGGAAGACCTTCTGCATGTAAGGCAAATGCCTTATCTCTAAGCTATCTCTCCAGCCCCAGAAGCCTTTATTTATAATGAAACAACTCAAGAAAAAGATTGCTAGAAGTATGCTTAATCATAACTAAAAAACTTAGAACACTAAATATTCTTTACAAATAAGAATTATGGCTATAACTTCTAATAGGTGAGAAGAGTTATCCCCAGAAGATGAAAATGGCTCACAGACTATCTTTTCCTAGTCATTGCAACTGTGATGACTATTGTCTTTATCTATTAGTATGCCTGGAAAGATAGTACAGGATATCACAATACTCAGCACCAAAATAGAAATAGCAAATGTTCTCAAAGTAGTAAAATAGTCTTGTATGATTATCAACAGGTATAAATGTGCTTTACTGCTGGGCCACATTGCTAGCTATCAAATTTTGTTTTATGAATATAAGAAATATTTCTAATTAATATAAACTACTTTAGAAAATATAAAATGCATATCCTGTGCTTAGTAGTAAATTGTAATAAAAATCTAGAGGTTCAAAACACCAGGGTAGAGAGGTACAGAAAATTTCAAGTAGGTATTTGCTATATAAAAGATGATCCAAAGACAAGACTTGCACTGATGGATAAAGTAGAAATGAATCCAAGTTCTTTTCACCAAAGTGCCATATTTGATGAAGAATGACTTATTGATAAACAGAATAAAGAGCTAGACTTCTGTATTTGACAAGTGGTAAGTAAAGAAGTCACTTACTTGCTTGGATACTATAATGGTTAGGGTGAAAATAACATTGATTGGTAACTTGAAAAAAATAATTTATTATAAATATCAAATGTACCAATTTTCATAGCCATGCAAGGATAGTTACAAATTAAAATATATATACATAGAAGTCTATTTTCTTTCAGTTCAAACTCAATAATTAGAGTTAGTGCCAATTGTTCCCCACATGAATTATATTGAAAAGCAAAAGTGAAGCTTTAAAGAATACAGCTTTATAAAATGAGTTAAAAAAATCAATAGTTGAGAGCCAATTCCTCAAGTATCTTGCAGAATCCAAAACACATGGTTTCAAGGCCTTTTCCCTTTCTTCTACAAAATTTGAACGTTTTTATATACTTCCCTCAGTTATATGTCTACAAAAGGCTTTTGGAAATGACTGGGAAAAATAATCAAAAGAAAGGGTCTCCTACCCAAGAAAAATTTGACAGACTAATGGATTGATCATCTGAATGTGCTTCCCAGACATTTAATTTCTAGTATTATGTCCCCTGCTATCAGAGAAATTAAAAAAAATTGAGATTCAGGAAACTCTCCAGAACTTGACAGCTCATGATAAATGAGGTTTTAAAAACTGGAATCAGAGGAGATTTTAATTTTTGAAGAACGATTCATTGCCTTCAATTTCTAAGATAATTTAAATGTTTAGTCACTTTGGTAGTCATGGGTAAAAGATTATTTTTTCTATAGCAACTTTTACAAAAAGTCATGAACTAAAATCTATGTACCTGTGCAACTCTGAACTTGAAAAATGGAAAACCCTTGCTTTTGACATTTTCTGGAGAGCATGTTCACAATCAAATTCACTCTTGCCTATTACTGCATCTACTCTAGAAACCTCAGGTGCCTCAAGTTCTTCCCAAGTGAATATCAGAAAACAAGTAATAAGGGAGCTGTAATGCTCCCAAATTCCAAACTTTTTCTATTTACTTCTCAGAAGATTCAAAGTTTGGAATAATATATTGGTTGGAATATTGTCCTCTAAATTCATATTACATTACAATGTTCCCTTACTTAATAATATGATCTTAATTAGTCATACCAAATTTGAATATGTATGGATATGTACAATGATTGATGTATTTATTTAAAAATAAAGAGAAAGATTGTAAGCAGAGACAGAGAGACAGAGGTGGGTAGATGTCTTGTGACCATAAAAGTAAAGGTTCAACAGTAGGTTCACTGGAAACTATAGAGGCAAAGAGAAAGGCAGGGCAGATTTTCCCTCAGAGTCCCCAGTCCTCAGAAGAAACAAGTCCTGCTGACATTCTGTTTTTGTATTTCTGGTCTCAAGAATTGAAAGAATAAATTTCTGTTCTTTCCAGTCACTCATTTCATGGTGCTTTTTTATAACAATCCTAAGAAATTAATACACACACTTTTTCAGTAGAATTTCCATCCCTATATTATCTATTTCATGAGGTATGTTAACATCGTAACAATGTAGACTGATAACATACATTTACAGTATCAAAGTCAGCTCTCTAGGAAAACAAATCTTCAAAATAACATGAATGGCATTTGATATATTATGGTAATGTAGCCCAGATCTCTTACATAAAGGCACTGTGACATTGATATTAGAAATTCATTAGACTGAAAAATAGTGTTTTCAAGAAAATTTAAAGCAAAAAATGCTAGAATGTTCTTGTCACATTGGATTCTGAACAATTTTCCTTGTTAAAAAATAAAAAACTCCATGAGATTAAAACTGAATATACCAACCATAAATACAAGCAGGACTAGGCTTTATAGCTCTCATCACAGCTGAAACACCATTAGAATAGATTCCAAATTTAAAAAAATGTGGAATTAAAGTATTAATTAAATTAAACTTTAATTCCAATTAAAACAAAGACAGTACAGTTGGATGGAATGTTTTTTCATTTAAGCAAGGGTAGATTTAAAATAGAAATCATTTCTGGGGAGTCTGTGGGACCAAATGTGGTGCTCAGGATCAAATCTCAATTGGAAACTTGCAAAGTAATTGCCTTAACAATTACACTTTCTAGCAGCTATAAATGCGGTCATAGATTTAGCAATCATGCCAGGCCTCAGGTCTATGGAATTAGAGAAAATGTAAAAAAGTATTTTAGAAGCTTAGCACAAAGTTTGGGGCTGGAGTTAATAGTACAGCAGGTAGGATGATTGCCTTGCACAATCAATCCCCAGCATTCCATATGGTTCATCGAGCACTACCCAAAGTGAATTCTGAGTGCACAGCACTGCTGGATATGACCCCAAAACAAAACAAAACAAAAAAAGATTTTGTTTTGAGTTTTTGGTTCTTACTTGGCTGTGCTTGTGACTTACTGTGCTCAGTGGTCACTTCTGGAGAGGCTGGGAACCATAGGCAGTGCTTGGGAGCCAAGTTAGTATTGCCGCTGTTCTCACCAATTGTCCATTTCCACTTTAGCAACACTTTTTATATGATTCTAAATCAAGATATGTTAAACTGAGCACCTTCACTTCTAAAGTAAGATTCATGGTGTATCTCCCCACCCCGCCCTGTCCCCTGACCCACTTCCTTTATCAACTAACTCCAAATACATTCAAAACGGAAACTATGCCTAAACCAATACCCAACGTTTCATTCTCAGAGGCTTCTTCTAGTTAAAATTCCTTAGTAAATGTTTCTAACTCTTTGACTACCTCAGTCCCAAATCTAAGTACCTACCCCTCTAATGTCAACTCTTTGGCAAAACATGTATTTTTAAAGAATAGTCTTTCTTACCAAGAAGTTTTTCTGAATAGAAATGCATGCAGTTCATGATTTGTTATTTAGGAATTTAATAATATTAAATCAGCAACAGATAAATCTGGTTATTCACCAAATTTAACCTTCCCAAAAGTGTAAGCTAATTTGCATTTTAGAAACAAGTGGAGAAAAATTCCTTGGATATTATTAGCTAGATAATGTTTCATTATTTCACCAAGAACTGTTCTGCAAATTTTCTGCTGCACTCATTTGTTAATTCGCTTAAAGAAGTCTAGACTCTGCCCAAATATAAAGGAAGATTTAGCTGCGAAAAGTGGGCTCAGATGACAGGATATGAATTTGAATGCATGCACGAATTTTGAAGTTTTGTTTCAATTTAAGAGAAAAGAGGTTGAGATTTTTATCTGACATGAAGAGACACTGAGACTGAAGATGACAGAACAAGTCTACTGCACAGTGAGAAATTGAACCTGTGACAAAAAAAAACAAACTATGAAATAACCCAATGCCAACTTTTTAGGAGAAAAACGTATTAGACTAATTTATTGCTTAATTTATGGCAGAAAAATCCATCAGAAATGTGGATTTAAATTTTTATTTTATTGAAATCATTGTGATTTGCAAAGTCTTTCATTTTCAGACGTACAATGAATCAGGCCAGTCCCTCCACCAATGCTCCCCAAGTACATCCCATACCACACCCAAACCTCCAGCCTGACAGTATAACAGTCCTTTTAAAGTTTAGATTGTTAGAGTTTGGGTCTCTTGATTCCATTGTACTTGACTTTGGTTTGAATTATTTAGTTCTATCTTTTTTTTTTTAATCACCAAGCACCTGAGACCACTTGGCCCTTGGCCCACATCCTTTCATATTTGTTTTTGTTCCTCCACTCAATTTCGTTCCTTCTTCTTGCTATACTCTGGAGTCTAAGGGTGTTTGAGACAACTCCCATTTAGACCATTACATTTCTACATGCAATTATTCTAAATACCACATATAAGTGATAGCATTCTGCATTTATCCTCCATCTTCTGGCTTACTTCATTTAACAAAATATCTTCCAGTTCCATCCATGTTGCTGCAAAATGCATGACAGCATCATTCTTTACAGCTATGCAATATTCCTTTGTATATATGTAACATATCTTCATGAGCAACTTGTTAGACAGCTAGTCTGATTCCAAGTCTTAGCTATTATACTGAATGCTGCAATGAAAGGTGGTGTGCATACATCCTTTTGGGTGAATGTTTATCTGTCCTGGGGATAGGTACCCCAAAAAGGGATTGCTGAGTCACATAAAAGCTCAATGTTGAGTTTACTGAGAACCCTCCATACTTTTTTCCATAGGGGTTGGAAACATTCCCACCAGCAGTGGATGAGAGTTCCTTTCTCACCATATCCCCGCCAACAGAGGTTGTTCACAATATTTTTATATGTGCCATCTTCACTAGTATAAGATGAATAATACCTCATTGTTGTCTTGATTTGGATTTCCCTAATGATAAGTGATGAGCAATTTTCCATGTGTCTGTTGCCATTTGTTGGTCTTCCTCAGAGAAGTATCTGTTTATTTTCTTTTCCCCATTTTTGTTGGGTTGTTAAGTTCTGTGGAGTTAACTTTTGTGAGTACTTTGTATACCCTAGATATCAAATCTTTATCTGATGTATTGAGTACAAAAATTTTCTCCCATTCAGTTAGCTGCCTTCTAATTTTAGCCTGTGTTTTTTCTGCCATACAGGAATTTTTTAGTTTGATGTAGCCCTATTGATTCAGATTTGATGCTATAGCCTTTGCCACTGGCATCCTATCATTGAAGACTTCTTAAAGGTCTAAGTCTTGGACTGTTCTGCTTATGCTTTCCTTAATGAACTTTTATGAATTCAGATATAATCTCAAGGACTTTAATTCACTGTGAACTGACTTTTGTGTAAGGTGTGAGATATGGATCAATCTTTACTTTCTTACATGTGGTTATCCAATTGTTCCAACACCATTTGTTAAAGAGACTGTCTTTATTCTAAGAAATATGTATGTATTTATTTATTTATTTTCCTCAAGGGAGAGCACGCACACAGTCCCCCACTACCATAAATTACAGTCGAGTTTCCCACATTTGGGGAAATCGCAAGGGTCAGCAAGCCCGAAGTGCAATGGGTGAGCCTCACCCTGGGGAAACCACCTTCGTGATCATGGAATCTACCCTGCCAAGTAAGTATAGAAATATGTATTTATTTTAAAGGATGCCAAATACCAGATGATCTCTTGTGTTATACAAAGAAACAAATGGAACAGACAGTAAAAAATGATGACAAATCCCTGATGCTGATTACAAAACCAAGATTTCTAGGAGAGAAGAGGTAGATGTTGGGAATCAAACCACCTCAGTCCTGGGTTGGTCGTGTGCAAGGGAGGTGGAGGTGGTAATACTTCTGTTTCTGGTGGTGGCAGCAATAGCTTAATCATCAAAACCATAAAAATTAACACTTCTGGTGTGTGTCTGTCTACTGTCCTGTTGCAGGAACCTCTTGGGAGTAGGACAAAAAGAGGCTCCAGAAAACTCGCTCTCCCAGAGGCCAATTCTAGGGCGGGAACTCCAAGGAACTGCTCCATAAAGTGAAAACCAGCTATAAGCAGTACTTTGCAGAAGCCAGGTCCCCTGTTTGTGATGTCAGGCTGGGAAAATCCACGAAACTACCCTGCCCAGTGGGGCCCGACTGTGAAAAATTGTGAGTGCTGCCTGTGTGTGTCTGTCTACTGTCGTGTTGTGTGAACCTCTTGGGAGTGGGCCAAAAAGAGGCTCCAGAAAACTCTCTCTCCCAGAGGCCAATTCTAGGGTGGGAAAGCCAAGGAACTGCTCCATAAAGTGAAAACCAGCTATAAGCAGTACTTTGCAGGAGCCAGGTCCCCTGTTTGTGATGTCAGGCTGGGAAAATCCATGAAACTACGCCTGCCCAGTGGGGTCCAACTGTGAAAAACTGTGAGTGCTGTCTGTGTGTGTCTGTCTACTGTCGTGTTGCGTGAACCTCTTGGGAGTGGGCCAAAAGGAGGCTCCAGAAGGGCACAGCCGCTCCGCTTCACTACGTGGCCATGTGCTCTTTCTAAGAAAAGAACACCATCACAAAAAGAAGGAAAAATCACACTAAGGACTGTCCTGGATCACTGAAGCCCAGCATTTCGCTCTGGACTGTTTCTCTGCTGCGTGCTCAGGCCTAAGATTTCATCCTGTGTGAGGCTTCATCCATGGAGGACTCCCCTCCCTTGTAGGCAAGTCGACCCATCCAGAAAGGGCGGAGCCAGAGGAGTGTGGCTGCCTGCATCATTTAGCCAATGAATACCAGCACAACACGTAGAAAAACCCACAATACAAGTGTGACAATGGGGAAACAACGCAGGCTAGCATCAGACATAGAGAATGAAGATGACAATTCTGATGACCAGATAATGACAAACCAACTAATCAACCTCTCAGATAAAGACTTTAGAATAGCAATATGGAAGATGCTCAATGAATTCAAAGAAACCATGGATCGAGTTGAACAGAACACTAATAAGAACCAAGAAAATGTGAAGACAGAAATCACAAAACTCCTAACTGCAATAACATGTCAACTAACAGGCCTGAAAAACTCAGTAAACAAAGTGAATGACAAAATGGATAAGCTCTGGGACAGGGTATCAGAAGCTGAGAATAGACTTGGTACTGTGGAAGATGAGATAAATAACAATTCCATACAGCAGGAAAGATTGGGAAAAAAACTTAAAGCAAATGAACAGACAATGGAAAAATTAGGCAAAGAATGGGAACAGATGAAAATAGAAGTCTATGATAAGCTCAACAGAAACAACTTAAGAATCATTGGAGTCCTAGAGACCCAGGAAGAAAATTTCCAGGAAGAATCAATGGTCAAGAACATCATTAAAGAGAAACTTCCAGAGCTAAAGAATATATGTGATCAAATCCTGCATGCTTGAAGAGTACCAACCAAAATAGACCCCAGAAAAAAATACCCCAAGACACATCCTAGTCACAATGACAAATCCCACAGATAGAGACAGAATTCTGAAAACAGCAAGATCAAAAAGGGAAATAACATTCAAGGGAGCATCCTTGAGATTTACAGCAGACCTGTCACTAGAAACACTCAAGGCCAGAAAGCAGTGGTGGGATATTGTGACAAGATTGAATGAAATGAATGCTTCACCTAGAATACTGTACCCAGCAAAACTCACTTTCAGGTTTGGCGGAAGAATACATGGTTTCACAGACAAAAAACAACTCAGAAACTTTACAGACTCAAAACCAGTCTTAAGAGAAAAACTGAAAGACCTAATTTAACACAAGACTAACTAAAAGACACACCAAATTTCGATATAAAGATGGCATTTAATCCCAGGACAATTCTTTCTCTCAACATTAATGGACTAAATGCACCAGTTAAGAGACACAGAGTGGCTAAATGGATCAAAAAACTCAATCCGGGCTCAGAGAGATAGCACAGTGGCGTTTGCCTTGTAAGCAGCCAATCCAGGACCAAAGGTGGTTAGTTCGAATACCGGTGTCCCATATGGTCCCCCGTGCCTGCCAGGAGCTATTTCTGAGCAGACAGCCAGGAATAACCCCTGAGCACTGCCAGGTGTGACCCAAAAACAAATAACAAACAAACAAACACACAAAAAAAAACAAAAACACAAAACAACTCAATCCAACCTCCTGCTGCCTACAAGAAATGCACCTGAATAGCCAGAACAAACGTAGACTCAAAATAAAAGGCTGGAGAAAAATTATCCAAGCAAACAACACCCATAACAAAGCTGGAGTGGCCATACTAATATCAGATAATGCAAACTTTATACTCAGGAAGGTTGTAAGGGACAAAGATGGACATTTTATATTAATCAAGGGGTATGTATAGCAGGAAAAAATAACTCTCCAAAACATATATGCACTGAATGAGGGGCCAGCAAAATATTAAATACAATTGTTGACAAATCTGAAAAATAGTATCAATAACAACACAATAATTTTTGGGAACCTCAACATGGCTTTGTCAACACTGGATAGGTCAACCAGACTGAAACCCAACAAGAATATACTAGACCTGAAAAGAGAAATGGAAGAAAGAGGCCTAGTGGATATATATAGGACACTCCATCCCCAGAAACCTGGATACACATTCTTCTCCAATGTACATGGGACATTCTCCAGGATAGACTACATGCTGGCACATAAAACATACCTCCATAATATCAAGAGGATAGAAATTTTGCAGACTACCATCCCTGACCAGAAGGCTCTGAAATTATTTGTGAATTTTAAAGGGACACAGAAGAAAAACTTTAACACCTGGAAGTTAAACAGCCTCATACTGAATAACCAGTGGGTTCGAGATGAAATCAAGGAGGAAATCAAAAGGTTCCTGGAAACAAATGACAATAAAGACACAAACTATCAGAACTTATGGGACACAGCAAAAGCAGTACTGAGAGGAAAATTTATAGCTTTGCAAGCACACATCAAGAAGGAAGAAGGCGCTTACCTGAGTAGCTTAATGACACAGCTCATAGAACTAAAAAGTGCTCAACAAAAGGACCCAAAAATAGGAAGACAGAAGGAAATAACAAAGCTGAGAGCAAAAATCAATGAGGTGGAAACCCAAAATACAATCCGAACGATCAACAAAAGCAGAAGTTGGTTCTTTGAAAAAATAAACAAGATTGATAGACCACTGGCAAAACTAACAGAGAGAGAGAGAGAGAGAGAGAGAGAGAGAGAGAGAGAGAGAGAGAGAGAGAAACTTGATAACTTGTATTAGGAATGAAAAAGGAGAGATCACTACTGATATGACAGAGATTCAAAGGGTAATCAGAAACTACTTTGAGAAACTCTACGCCACTATAAATGAGAACCTGGAAGAAATGAATAAATTCCTGGACTCTTATAATCTTCCACGGTTGAAGGAAGAGGATGTAGCATATCTAAACACCCCCATCACTACTGATGAAATTAAAACGGTAATCAAATGTCTGCCCTAAAACAAAAGCCCAGGCCCAGATGGATTCACTAATGAATTCTTTCAAACTTTCCAAGAGGAACTACTACCAATCCTGGCAAGACTCTTTCATGAAATTGAACAAACGGAAACACTTCCAAATAGCTTTTATGAAGCCAACCAACATCACCTTGATACCTAAAACAGACAGAGATGCTATGAAAAAAGATAATTACAGATCAATATTGCAAAGATCCTCAACAAAATCCTGGCAAATAGGATTCAATGCCTCATTAAGAAGATCATCCACACGATCAAGTAGGTTTCATCCCAGGAATGCAAGGATGGTTTAACATCTGTAAATCTATCAACATAATACACAACATCAACAAGAAAAATAAAAACCACATGATCATATCAATAGATGCAGAGAAAGCATTTGATAAGGTCCAACACCCATTCTTGATCAAAACTCTCAGCTAGATGGGAATGGAAGGAACCTTTCTCAATATAGTTAAGGCCATCTACCACAAGCCAGTGGCAAATATTATCCTCAATGGAGAAAAATTAAAAAGCCTTCCCTCTAAATTCTGGCACAAGACAAGGTTGTACTCTCTCACCACTCCTATTCAACATAGCACTGGAAGTACTTACTATAGGTATTAGGCAAGAAAAAGGGAATCCAGATAGAAAAGGAAGAAGTCAAGCTCTCACTGTTTGCAGATGACATGATTCTCTACTTAGAAAACCCTAAAGACTCTACCAAAAAGCTTCTAGAAACAATAGACTCATATAGCAAGGTGGAAGGCTACAAAATTAACACACAAAAATCAATGGCCTTTCTATACACCAATAGTAATAAGAAAGAAATGGACATTAAGAAAACAACCCCATTCACAATAGTGCCACACAAACTCAAATATCTTGGAATCAACTTGACTAAAAATGTGAAGGACCTATACAAAGAAAACTATAAAACTCTGCTCCAAGAAATAAGAGAGGGCACGTGGAAATGGAAACACATACCCTGCTCATGGATTGGCAGGATTAACGTCATCAAAATGGCAATACTCCTGAAGGCATTATACAGATTTAATGCGATCCCTCTAAAGATACCCATGACATTCTTCAAAGAAGTGGATCAGGCACTTTAGAAATTTGTTTGGAACTATAAATACCCTAGAATAGCTAAAGCAATCACTGGGAAAAAGAATATGGGAGGAATTACTTTCCCCAACTTTAAACTTTACTACAAAGCAATAGTTATCAAAACAGCATGGTATAGGAATAAGGACAGGCCCTCAGTTCAGTGGAATAGGCTTGAATACTCAGAAGATGTTCCCCAGACATAAAATCACCTAATGTTTGATAAAGGAGCAAAAAATCCTAAATGGAGCAAAGAAAGCCTCTTCAATAATTGGTGTTGGCACAACTAGCTAGCCACTTGCAAAAAAATTGAACTTAGACCCCCAGGTAAATCATGTACAAAGGTAAAATCCAAATGGATTAAAGACCTCGATATCAGACCCAAAACCATAAGATTTATAGAACAACATGTAGTTAAAACACTCCAGGACATTGAGACTACAGGCATCTTCAAGGAGGAAACTGTACTCTCCAAACTAGTGAAAGCAGAGATTAACAGATGGGAACATATTAAACTGAGAAGCTTCTGCACCTCAAAGGAAATAGCACCCAGGATACAAGAGCCACCCACTGAGTGGGAAAAACTATTCACCCAATACCCATCAGATAAGGGGCTAATCTCCAAAATATACAAGGCACTGACAGAAATTTACAAGAAAAAAACATCTAATCCCATCAAAAAATGGGGAGAAGAAATGAACAGACACTTTGACAAAGAAGAAATACAAATGGCCAAAAGACACATGAAAAAATGCTCCACATCACTAATCATCAGGGAGATGCAAATCAAAACAATTATGAGGTACCACCTCACACCCCAGAGATTGGAACACATCACAAAGAATGAGAATAAACAGTGTTGGCGGGGATGTGGAGAGAAAGGAACTCTTATCCACTGCTGGTGGGAATGCCGTCTAGTTCAACCTTTATGGAAAGCGATATGGAGATTCCTCCAAAAACTGGAAATCGAGCTCCCATATGACTCAGCTATACCACTCCTAGGAATATACCCTAGGAACACAAAAATACAATACAAAAACCCCTTCCTTACACCTATATTCATTGTAGCACTATTTACCATAGCAAGACTATGGAAACAACCAAGATGCCCTTCAACAGACGAATGGCTAAAGAAACTGTGGTACATATACACAATGGAACATTATGCAGCTGTCAGGAGAGATGAAGTCATGAAATTTTCCTATACATGGATGTACACGGAATCAATTATGCTGAGTGAAATAAGTCAGAGAGAGAGAGAGAGAAAAACGCAGAATGGTCTCACTCATCTATGGGTTTTAAGAAAAATGAAAGACATTCTTGCAATAATAATTTTCAGACACAAAAAGAAAAGAGCTGGAAGTTCCAGCTCACCTCAGGAAGCTCACCACAAAGAGTGATGAGTTTAGTTAGAGAAATAACTACATTTTGAACTGTTCTAATAACGAGAATGTATGAGGAAAATGGAAAGCCTGTCTAGAGTACAGGCGGGGGTCGGTTGGGGAGGAGGGAGAGTCGGGATATTGGTGATGGGAACATTGCACTGGTGATGGGTGGTGTTCTTTACATGACTGAAACCCAAACACAATCATGTATGTAATCAAGGTGTTTAAATAAAATATATAAAAATAATACAATACAAAAACCCCTTCCTTACACCTATATTTATTGCAGCACTATTTACCATAGCAAGACTCTGGAAACAACCAAGATGCCCTTCAACAGATGAATGGCTAAAGAAGCTGCGGTACAGTTACACAATGGAATATTATTTAGCCATCAGGAGAGATGAAGTCATGAAATTTCCTATACATGGATGTACATGGAATTTATTATGCTGAGTGAAATAAGTCAGAGAGAGAGAGAAAGAATGGTCTCACTCATCTATGGGTTTTAAGAAAAATGAAAGACATTTCTCAACAATTTTCAGAGACGTTACAGCCCACCTCATGAACCTCACCATAAAGAGTGATGAGTTTAGTTAGATAAATAAGTACATTTCGAACTATCCTAACAATGAAAATATAAGAGGGAAATAGAAAGCCTGTCTAGAGTATAGGAGAGGGCGGGGAGGGGAGGAGGGATATTTGGGACATTGGTTATGGAAATGTTGCACTGGTGATGGGGGGGTGTCATCTTATATGACTGAAACCCAACCACAATCATGTTTGTAACCAAGGTGTTTAAATAAAAAATATAAAAATAAAAAAATTAACACTTCTGTAACCATATTATCTAAACTATAGAAAAAACTATAAACTACATAAAACTATATAAAAACTATAAAATTTAAGTTTAAAATGTAAAAAAAATTTTATAGAGCCAAGAGATCATATAGCACTGCCCAACTCCAGATAGCCCCTGACCATCACAATTGAAGTCCTGGAGGCATCTAGACACCACATGGTTGGGACAGTGGACTGAGCCTCTGCTTGGTTGAATATCACTGGGAATGGCCCCTGGTGCCCTGGAGTACACTTGGGATTTGCCTCATTAAAATAATGACTTACTTTTCTGAGAAACTGATTCCAAAAGGGATTGAGCTGTCCAAGTTCCCAATCTTACCTTTCTCAAAACTTTTCAGATGTAAGAAATTTCTATATGATTTACCAATGTAAGAAATGATCTAAATTTGCAGTACTTTAAACTCATTTATTACATATTGTTTTGGGAGTCAACCCTGGTGGTGCTCAGGGGTTACTCCTGGTTCTGTGCTCAGAAATTACTTCTAGCAGGCTCAGGGTACCATATGGGATCTGGGGATTGAATTCAGGTTAGTCATGTGCAAGGCAAACACCCTTCCCGTTGTGTGTGCTATTGCTCCACCCCCAAATGCTTTAAATCATTTAAAATACCATACATTAAGTAAAACTGTAATTTTTTATATATAAAAACGAAAATCATCAAATGCCTCAAAGCTCTAATTTATTAATGTAAGGGCTTTGCAGATACACATCCAAGGTTAACAATACAATAATGAGCTGGGATTGCAGCTAAGCTAATTTCATCTGTGAGACCTTGATTTTATCCACTGTACTGCTCCCAAATCGCAGCCTTCACCCTCCTGCAATTTTTAATGTGTTCTTTTCATAAAGAAAATAATTTGTATTAGTGAGAATACTTCTCTCATAAAATCTCCTGCTATTTCATGAGAAGAATAAATCTTATGACCCAGTATTGTTTCCATTTACCCAAAGCTGAAAGGTTCATATAAATTATTTGCTATATTTGAAATCCAAACTTGAAATAAGGTTCTTTCTTGTTTTCCTGAGGTTCACAGAGGCTAGCTTCACAGTTTAGTTCTATAGTGCCTATTTGGCCGAACTTAAAGCCTACATAAAATAGTTTATTGCCAAATAAAAATCTATCTTCATGGAACTTAGAAACTTAAGAAGCTCTCTAGAGTTTGGTAAATATTTCGTGTTTACTTTTGACCTCTATTGTCAAGGAAAAGTTCTATAGAGTTATAAAGTGCTGGAAAGTATTATTTTATACATTTAAAATAGAATATGGACAATGTGACCCTTGAGGTTCTTTCTTACACCGAGAAACTTAGAGAAAGAAAAGAAAGAAAGAAAGAAAGAAAGAAAGAAAGAAAGAAAGAAAGAAAGAAAGAAAGAAAGAAGAAAGAAAGAAAGAAGAAGAAAGAAGAAAGAAAGAAAGAAAGAAAGAAAGAAAAGAAAGAAAGAAAGAAAGAAAGAAGAGAAGAAAGAAAGAGAGAGAAAGAAAGAAAAAAAGAAAGAAAGAAAGAAAGAAAGAAAGAAAGAAAGAAAGAAAGAAAGAAAGAAAGAAAGAAAGAAAGAAAGAAAGAAAGAAAGAAAGAAAGAAAGAAGAGAAAGAAAGAAATAAGAGAGAAAAGAAAGAGAGAGAAAGAAAGAAAAAAGAAAGAAAGAGAAGAAAGAAAGAAAGAGAAAGAAAGAAAGAAAGAAAGAAAGAAAGAAAGAAAGAAAGAAAGAAAGAAAGAAAGAAAGAAAGAAAGAAAGAAAGAAAGAAAGAAAGAAAAAAAGGACATGCACAGACACAAAATTCAAGATTCTGAAAATAGAATGGAAAGATTTCCATAGATTCAGAGGCAAATGATGATGTCCAAACAAAGCCCACTTCCTTGACTAATGCCTTGCTCACCACATTTCTCAAACACTTTCCCCTTTTCCCTTCCTGTTTTTTTTCCCCTATTGCTGTTGAGATAACTGGGCTTCACACTTGGACATGATGTTCATCTTGGCTTATACACTTTTAGCAGCTCCATCCAAATTTTAATTCATACTAGAGACCTTATTCAAAAAGTCGACCCTCCCATAATGGCTTCCCCAGTAGATTTCAACAGAATTAGTCCTTCCCTGTCCTTAGCACACCCCAATCACTTTGACAAGTTCTGTATTGACTTTAAATTACCTAACTATGCTTGCTTCCCAACTGGGTTAACACTTTTTCCTTTCTTTATAGTTCAAAAGGTTTATTAAACTTAGGAAGGTGAATAAGCTTATTAGACCATAAAATTCCATTCTCCACTTGGCTTAAACTAAAGTAAGGACAAAGAAAACACAACAGATACAGTGCTTGCCTAGCAGGAGTAAGCCCTGAACACTGCAGGTGTGGCCCCCAAACAAAACAAAACAAAAATAAAAAATGATAAACAAGGATGGTGGTTTCCTAATGGCCAGGTATTCACAAGGTTGAGGCTATGAATGTTGTGACACATCAATGCCTTAAGCTGACTAAAAAGTAATCACAATTAAAAAGGTATTTTAAAAAGCAAAATTTTGTTTGTTTGTTTTTTGGTCACACCTGGCAATTGCGCTCAGCTCAGGGGATACTCCTGATTCTGTGCTCAGAAATCACCTCTGGCAGGCTTGGGGGACTATATGGGATGCTGGGATTCAAACCGCTGTCCATCCTGTGTTTGTTCTGTGCAAGGCAAATGCCCCACTGCTGTGCTATCGCTCTGGCCCCTAAAAAGCAATTTTTTAAATGATATTCTTAAATTTACTGTTATCACAATTTTTTTTATTGTTTTTGGGGGGTGACACCTGGCTCTGTGCTCAGAAATCACTCCTGGCAGGCTTGAGGGACTATCTGGGATGCCAGTAATCGAACCACCATCAGTCCTGGGTCAGCTGCGTGCAAGGCAAATGCCCTACCAACAATTGTGCTATCTCTCCGGCCCCTATTATCATAATTTTAAATAAATTTTATTTTTTTGAAGTAAGATAATTTTATTTGGAAAATGTGAGGGGAGAGAAAGATCATAATATACTTAACAGAGAATGTACACTTCTCCAGAGTACAGAGAGCCAAGCCGAGCAGCAGCTAAACCCCCAAGACTGAGAATGCTTGCCATAAAGCAAAAGAAGGTAACTACATATCTGAGGCAGAGATGCAGGTGACTTCAGATTTGGGCAAATATGCATCTTTTTCCATTGATAGTTTTTATATAGTTTCCCCAAAATGCCCTCAAAGTCTACATATCTGAGGCAGAGATGCAGGTGACTTCAGATTTGGGCAAATATGCATCTTTGTCCATTGATAGTTTTTTATATATTTTCACCAAAGTACCCTCAAAATCCGTTGGGTATTTTTTTTAATAAATTATCTTTATTTAAACACCGTGATTACAAATATAATTGTAGTTGTATGATTACAGTCATGTAAAGAACACCCCTTTCACCAGTGCAGGATTCTCACCACCAATTTCCCAGATCTATCTACTCCCCACTCCACCCACACATGTACTCGAGACAGACTTTCTTTTTCCCTCATTCATTCACATTGTTATGATAGTTTTCAGTGTAGTTATTTCTCTAACTGCACTTAACACTCTATGTGGTGAGCTTCATGTCATGAGCTGCACCTACATGGGAAGATGGGGGGTTGGGACTGAGGCAGTAAAATATTAGAAATGAGATTTGTAGGGCTGTATCAAGGTCACAACACAAGATTGATGTTATGGATATATAAAATATATGCATACAATACTATCAATAGGAAAACAAGGAGAAAAACATTCCAGTGACTGTCCCAACATAAACAAGTACTAAAACGGCCTGCCCTCCTCCCAAAGTGCATTTCCATTTAGTGTAGGGAGAGGTAGGGGGGAAGCCTGAGGACCACTAAGAGTCCACCTGAATCCACTTCTGGCCATCTGAGCTGGCACCCAAGGAAGGCCTGGAGTCAGGGGAAAAAGACAAAGATGGCTGGGGGCCTGCCAAGCCTCCCAGCACTCCCCAGGCCAGGGAGAAGGGCTCCGGTATGGGGCCTCCCCAAACCCCATACCTGGCAAGAGCTGGTCTCCAGAATCAAGGAGGAAACCAGAAGCCAGATGTCTGTCCGCCTTCCTCCCCATGCACCCCCCCCTGGAGTACAGAGGGATGGGGGAAGCTTGAGGACCACTAAGAGTCCACCTGAACCTACTTCTGGCCACCTGAGCCAGCACCCAGGTAGGGCCAGGGGGAAAAGAAGGGGTAGGCTATGGGGCCTGCCAAACCTCCCAGGACTCCCCAAGCTAGGGAGAAAGGCTCCGGCATGGGGTCTCCCCAAACCCTGTGCCTGGTAACACTTGTATAAGCTCAGTTTTTCTGATCTGTTAGTTCAGTGTGAAAATTTCTAATTTCAGTTGACAAATCTTCTTGATGCTTCATTTTGCTCCAGTCAAGTCTATCGATGCTTTTTTTGAGCTCCCTGAACATTTTCCATAATTCTACTCTAAACTTCTTATTTGAGAGGATACCTATTTGTTTCCTACTTTTTAGATTATTAGAGGAGCCATCTTGATTTCTGTAAGTATGGGGGTGTACTGCAAAATTACTCCATTGGCAAGGCTGTAGATTGCTTCTTAAAATGTGCAGAAATGGAATTCAGGGGTTGCAAGATAAGCGCAACCTCGGAGGGAAGCGGAGGAATTGGCCCCACATGCATTGGGTGGGGACATCTTACCGGGTGCGGGTCCTGGAGCAGTTATAGTTCTTGGAGTGTCTAGGCAGGCTCAGCAGAAAAGAGGTAGAGAGCATGGCCACTGTGCTTTATAAGTCTCTGGGTACCCAATCACACAGCAGGAATTGGCCCCACATGCGTTGGGTGGGGACATCTTACCGGGTGTGGGTCCTGGAGAGGTTATAGTTCTTGGAGTGTCTAGGCAGGCTCAGCAGAAAAGAGGCAGAGAGCATGGCCGCCTTGCTTTATAAGTCTCTGGGTACCCAATCACACAGCAAGAATTGGCCCCACGTGCGTTGGGTGGGGACATCTTACCGGGTGTGGGTCCTGGAGAGGTTATAATTCTTGGAGTGCCCAGGCAGGCTCAGCAGAAAAGAGCCCGTTGGGTATTATTAAGAAGGAAAGCTTGGAACTGTTTTGATGGCCTTCTTTAATATTTTTGATACCATCTTTTTTTTTTTTTTTTGATAATATTTTTAGTACCTTTTTTTTTTTGGAGACCATTGTCTCAATAAGTCTTTCACAGTTGTATTTCAGGCATTCAGTGACTGTGAGTTAGGGTCATTCTCACCACCAGTGTTAACCTCCTCCACCCTAGTTCCCCTGTTACCAGTGTAACAGGTCCATTTTGTGTTTAGCTTGTTGTAGCTTGGGTCTCTTTATTCCATTGTTGACTTTAGGATGGGTGACCTCTTAAAAAGCAAACTAAGAATCTGCCTAGAATTGGTGTAGGGGGGACTTGAGGGAAGGTACCCAGAGATGATGGTGGAGCCGAACTAGCTTAACGCTCCAGTGGGGTGTGGGGTGTGGGCACAATGTATGTATGACACCCTCTATCACTGACACAATTATAAATCACGGCAACTAAAATTAAAAAAAAAATGAATCTGCCTACTGGGGATGTGGCTGAGATATTAGAAAACTAGATTTAGCGGCATCAGGCCTGGGTTTCATCTCTCCCACCACTTAAGGCTTGAGGGCATGTTTTGTAGGCAGGAGCCCTAAGTTTGAGCCTAGTATCACAGGAGCACCACATGTGAGAGAAGGGATGGGTCAGGGGGTCAAAGGAGGAAAGGGGGAGAAAAGAAAAAGTGGAGAGAGAGAGGGAATAAATTCTGAGGACACAGTCAGGAGTAAGCCTTTAGCACCACCAGGTATGAACCAACCTCTTCCCCACCCCAAAACAATATAAGGCACAGGTCATTGTTTTCATACCCTTAACGTGAACTATCCAGTGTTATGGTAGAGACAACTAAAACATGGTTACAATGAACCATTTAAAAATTAGTTTATGGGCCTGAGAAATAGCACAGCGGTAGGGCATTTGTCTTGCACGAGGCCAATCCAGGACAGATGATGGTTCAATTCCTGGTATCCCATATGGTCCCCTGAGCCTGCCAGTGCGATTTCTGAATGCAAAGCCAGAAGTAACCTCTGAGGGCCGCTGGGTGTGACACAAAAACCAAGCCAAACAACCAAACAAACAAAAAACAAGGTTAAAGATATCTGGGGGGGGGGAGGGGGAGGGCGGAGAGGTGGCACTAGAGGTAAGGTATCTGCCTTGCAAGTGCTAGCCAAGGAAGGTCTGCGGTTCGATCTCCCAGCGTCCCATATGGTCCCCCCAAGCCAGGGGCGATTTCTGAGCGCTTAGCTAGGAGTAACCCCTGAGCATCAAACGGGTGTGGCCCCTCCAAGAAAAAAGATATCTAGAGGGGCCAGAGAGATAGCACTACGGTAGGGCATTTACCTTGCATGCAGCCTATCCAGGATGGAAGGTGGTTCGAATCTGGGCACCCCATATGGTCCTCCCATGCCTGCCAGGACCGATTTCTGAGCACAGAGCCAGGAGTAACCCCTGAGTGCCACCGGGTTGGCCCCAAAACCAAAAACCAAGATCTGAGATCTGTGGTTTGCTGATATACAAAATTTTGTGGGGGTTCCTTCCTTCCTTCCTTCCTTCCTTCCTTCCTTCCTTCCTTCCTTCCTTCCTTCCTTCCTTCCTTCCTTCC
>NC_064864.1:55693683-55741183 GCF_024139225.1 Suncus etruscus | reverse complement strand
AAAAAAATGACCAGGGGCCGGAGAGATTGATAGATCATTGGCAAAACTCTCTCTCTCTCTCTCTCTCTCTCTCTCACACACACACACACCCACAGAGAGAGAGAGAAGCATGATAACCCATATTAGAAATGAAAAGGGGGAGGGGCTGGAAGATAGCATAGAGGTAAGGCATTTGCCTTTCATGCAGAAGGATGGTGGTTTGAATCCTGGCATCCCATATGGTCCCCTGTGCCTGCTGGGGTGATTTCTGAGCATAGAGCCAGGAGTAACCCCTGAGCGCTGCAGGGTGTGACCAAAAACAAACAAAAACAAAAACAAAAAAAATACCAGACTTGAACACAAAATCCAAAGTCAATGACAACAGAAATGATACCAATCTACATCAAGCTGTACATGGGGGAACAGCTGCACTAGCATTATGGGGGGTAGTAGAGGGGGAAGAGAGATGCATGCTGGGAACAGGAGTGGAGGGAGGACAACACTGGTGGTGGAAATGCTCCTCAGTCATTACTGCTATGTGCCTTAAATATTACTGTAAAATATTTTTTAATTAAATATATATTTTTATTTAAGCAACATGATCATATTTGGGTTACAGTCATAACCAGAGCATCCCCCTTCACCAGTGCAACATTACCCCTCCCCCTTCCCATCCCCTACCTGTATTCGAGACAGGCATTCTACTACAGTAAGTTGTATTTTTTTCCTTTAAAGGATAAGAGTAAAAAAAATATAGTAAAGGTGTGATAGTGGCAATCGTCAATGTTTACATAGGTCCAGAAAAATGGAGAAAATGGAAAAAATGTCCTTGACTTGATTACAAAAAGGCCTCACCCCAGAAGTTTATTGGCATAAGACAGACTCTGGATTCCAGGCATACCAGTCTATCCAACTCCAGTCATTCTCAAGGTCCCGGTGAAACTTTTGCACACTTTAGCTATAGTTGGTATCAGACTTTTATATTTAAAGACTCTGGATTCTGTGCATTTCTTTTGTCGATGTCAGGCTGATGTGGAGCATCCTCTAGTTTCAGCATATCATTAAATGCAGAGCAATCTGCCCTGCATGCAGATTGTTGCTGAGTTGCCTGGGTGTTGGGATTACTCTTTGGAATAAGTCAATGTCACAGCAGTGGTAGGTCTTCTCTGATAGAGGCTTGGATCCTGGGAGTGTTAAAGATAATTGTGGTTGTTTCCATAGTTCAGGTGTGTGTGGGTGATGCCCATTCTTCTGAGGCCTGAGCCAAATCATTATGCCAATGTTCAGGGTAAAAAGCCTAATTACCAAATTTGTGTTCCCATCTTTATTAGATAGAAACTTGTTTGCATATGTATTATTTTCCCATTTTAATGTGCCTATGCAAAAGAGAAGCAATGCCACAAGATATTGTTGGTGCATCTGGAGGCCAACAAATAAAGTCTAACATTTCCCGTAACTTGGTATAAACGTGAAATCTATATAGAGTTACTCTTCTACCAGTATTGCTTATAAAACAGATCTCACAGGGGGGAAAAAATCAAACAATCAAATAACTAATCTAGTGGGCAAAATTGTCACTATATGAGGATATTTGAAAAGAGTTATAGATGTAAGGGAATACATCTGAGATATACAAAAGAGATGCATGTGACCCTTTTATGTTTTAAAAAGAAAAAAAAAGAAAGAAAACAAGGGTATTTGAAGGCAACAGGTGACAGTTGAGTTTGAGACATGTTTTGCGGCATTACAGAACCCTATATTGTCCTGGAACTAGGGGTTATGCTGAAGCTGATTCTGGTATCATGCAACAGTCCATAGTTTGATGGGGGCATGAAGGGCCACCAAGCATGGGTCAACAGCCGTGTTGGTTGTAGTTGTTCGTATAGGCATGAGCTGAGGACCGAGAGGGTGTCATTCAATGAGAAGCTGGATGGTGGTGTTGGAGCAGAAGGTCAGTCTTGGAGTCTACCCAATCAGGAACTGAGGATAAGGAGGGTTGAATAAGGGGAAGATAATGTTTCAGGCTTTGGGTATGAGGAGGTAGGAGAGACAAAGGGGTGAGGGGAGAGGCAATACATAAAAGACTAGACAATAAAGGTCAATTTGAGTGTTTTATCAGAATCTTGGGCATCCTGATTCTATTCCTAGGAACAGTCTAGTATCAGGAATGTTTTTAGATAATGCTTAAAAAGTGCATTTGTCGCGCAGGCATAAATGCGCCCGCGCGGTTTGAAAAGTAGTATTATTAGCAGACAATACAGGTGGTCGAATATATATAAGGGAGGGTTTTCCCTCCTCCACCTGCCCCCCAGGGCCCGACTTGCCAGGGCCCGCCATGAAGACCCGCCTGGCGTGGGGGGGGTCCCAGTCTCCTGGACCAAGTGTTCAGCCCAGGAAATCTGTGGCCCGCTGTCCGACCAGCGACCCTAACATACCAGAAAAACAGAGGGACGGTTTTCCTGGCATGTGCGCTCTGCTGGGTCCAACTGCGAGCTCCCTCTCCAGTTTGAAAATTGAATGGGAGGATTTTCCCTCCTCCGCCTGCCCCCCAGGGCCCAGGGCCCGCCATGAAGACCTGCCTGGCGTGGGGGGGGGGGTCCCAGTCTCCTGGACCAAGTGTTCAGCCCGGGAGATCTGTGGCCCGCTGTCTGACCAGCGACCCTAACATACCAGAAAAACAGAGGGACGGCTTTCCTGGCATGTGCGCTCTGCTGGGTCCAACTGCCTGTAAAAGATTTTTAATTCACTTTGCCCACAATAAAAAATCACTAAGGGCTGGAGCGATAGCACAGCAGTATGGCCTTTGCCTTGCACGAGGCTGACCCAGGGTGGACCTCTGTTTGATTCCTGGCATCCCATATAATCCCCCAAACCAGGAACAATTTCTGAGCGAATAGCCAGGAGTAACCCCTGAGTATCACTGGGTGTGGCCCAAAAACAAACAAACAAAAAAAAACCTCAAATCACTAAATTCATGTGATTTAAAAAAGAATGTAAAAGTCTAAGTTAATAAGAGTAATCCTAGCTTTTCTTATAATAACTTGGTCTGATTTTGATATCAGATTATGCTATTATAAATTGATTTGAGAACTATTCCTTTTAATTGTATTTTGTGAAATAATTTGTTTAACATTTTATTATGTCATTCTTAAATATTTGTCATTTCACCATAGAAATGATCTGGACTTGAATTTTCATCATGAAAATGTTTAAAAATATAAATTAAATTTCTTTAGTACTTACAGTGTTGTTACTATTTTTATTTCTTTTTGTGACAGTTTAGTATTTTTAGATTCTTTCTGTAAACATAGTCATCTAAATTTTTTTGTATTTGATGACATAAACCTTTTCAAAGTATTTAACAATATTTACTTCCTTTCTTTCAGTATTGCTAGTATTTGCAGAATACTATTTCTATTTCCTAATATCTTTTATTTGTGTTTTCTTTCTTTTTCCTGCTATAAGTTTATAAATGGTCTTAATTTTTTTCAACAAACTAATTTTATTCCCCCTTCTAAAATTGAGATAACATTTAGTAGACTGAATTAAATAAAATTCCTTTTTTTTTTTTGGTTTTTGGGTCACACCCGGCGGTGCTCAGGGGTTACTCCTGGCTGTCTGCTCAGAAATAGCTCCTGGCAGGCACAGGGGACCACCTGGGACACTGGGATTCGAACCAACTATCTTTGATCCTGGATTGCAAGGCAAACACCGCTGTGCTATCTCTCCTGGCCCCAAATTAAAAATATTTTTATTGCAACACCATGATTTACCAGGTTGTTCATAATGTAGTTGCTCCAGCATTAAATGTCCATACAGCAAACCAATGTGACCTTCCTTCCATGTGTTCCTAGTTTCCCACCCACCACCTTAGCCTACCCCCTTTCAGACACAAGTTTACTTTATATTGTTTATTGCAACTATTGCAACAGGAACACAATTGGAACTAACAAAACTTAGATTATTAGGGGTTAATTTGTAAAAATTATTATATCTCTTAATGACTAAAGTCATTTTCTAAGGACTTAGTGGTCTGTGCTATTGTTTAGGCTCACTGAGCTTGGTGGCCTTCTGTGCAACTTGACTAATTGACTGATTGCAGATTGACTATAAACACAGTGGGTTGAGGCTACTGTGTAATTTTGAGCTATCCTGCATCTATGCAGTTCAGATTCTATAGATTTGGAACTAATTTTGTGGCTTGGCAGTTTTATAAGGTTGAGTTGTGGAGCTGGACCATTTCTGTCAGAGGGTGTTGGTGTGGCTGTGAGCTGGTGTGCCTTTATGCAGATAGGGGAGTCTGTCCACCTTTAAAATGAGAAGAATCCAGAGTTCTCAACCCAGAACAGTCTACCAGAGTCAGTGACCATTATTTTCTTTTGGAGCTAAGTTAGTAATGGAACTACTCCACTTTTCTGCCAGGAAGTGTTGGGTTTTCTGGTGGCCAGCCTGGGGTGTGTGGTGGGATTTGGCCTCAGGTGGAGAATATCCCAGTGTTTTCAGTCCATATTTTGAGTTCACTTTGTGGAACTGGGCCATTTTTGTTAGAGCATTTTGAATGTGACTGTGGGCTGCTGTGTCTTCAGGCAGAAAGGGAAATCTACTTAGGTTGGATATGGTGGGTTTTTTTTGTTTGTTTGTTTTTGGTTTTTGGGTCACACTCAGTGGTGTTCAGAGGTTACTCCTCTGGCTTTGCACTCAGAAATCGCTTCTGTCAGGCACAGGGGACCATGCAGGATGGTAGGATTTGAACTACCATTCGTCCTGAATCAGCTGCATGCAAGGCAAACACCCTACTGCCATGCTATCTCTCCAGCCCCTAGGCTAGATATGTTTTAAGGGTACATTTTCACTTCTCTTAAAATAAGTTACTCCCTAGAAAAGAACTAAATATAATTATATGGCATTTATCTGCTCTATAATTATATTTATGTATTAATTTAAAATTGTCTTAATTTTTTTTCTTTTCTTTTCTTTTTTGTTTGTTTGTTTGTTTGTTTTTTGGGTCACACCCAGCAGCACTCAAGAATTACTCCTGCTCTGTGCTCAGAAATCACCCCTGGCAGGCACAGGGGACCATATGGGATGCCGGGATTCGAACCACTGTCCTTCTGCATGAAAGGCAAACTCCTTATCTTCATGCTATCTTTTCGGCCCCAATTTTTTCTTTTCTTTTTTTTTTAATATTTATCTTAGGGGTAATTTGCTTAGCTTTTCCCACCTTTTTAAAAATAGAAAATTACAGGTTGAATTATGTGTCTATATTTTTATATGTAAACATTCCAAGTCATGACTTTTCTATTGGCCCTTGTTTATATCATACATATATCAATGCTATTTATCTTTTTGTTGGGTTCAATACATTTTTTTTGGGGGGGGAACACCTAATGGAAATTAGTCAGTACTCCTGGCTCCGCACTCAGCAATCACTCCTGGCAGGCTCTGGGGACCGATAGGGATGTAGGGGGATTCAACCCAGGTTGGCTGTGTGCAACACAAATACCATACCCACTGTGCTATCACTCTGCCTCTGAGGTCAGTACTTTTTTTTGGAGGTCCCCACACCCAGTGATGCTCAGGATTTACTCCTGATTATGCGCTCAGAAACTGCTCCTAGCTTAGGGGACCATATGGGATGCTGGGGGATTGAACCACGGTCTGTCCTAGGCTAGCATGGGCAAGGCAGATACCTTACCTCTTGCTCCACTGCTCTGGCCCCCTGAGGTCAGTACTTTTCTCTCATTTATTTTGTGATTTTTTGATATAAATTTAGAAATAAAAAGTTTTAATTTTTAATATTTAGAGAGTTTAAGATAGCCTTTTAACTAATTTCATTTAGGTTATAGAACAAATTATCTTTGATTTCTATCTTTTAAAATTCATTTTATGTCTTTTTTTTTTTTTTGTTTTTTTTGTTTTTTTTGGGCCACACCCGTTTGACGCTCAGGGGTTACTCCTGGCTATGTGCTCAGAAATCGCCCCTGGCTTGGGGGGACCATATGGGATGCCGGGGGATCGAACCGCGGTCCTTCCTTGGCTAGCGCTTGCAAGGCAGACACCTTACCTCCAGCGCCACCTACCCGGCCCCTCATTTTATGTCTTAACAGCTGGTTTCACATGGTGAATGCTACTGCTGTAGCCCTAGGCTACAAGCATGATGGCTGAATACCAGCAGGACTGCTGTGGTGAAAGCAGAGCCTCCCCGCTGAAAAAGAAGATGTGGTCCTTGCAGACACTGCTGAGAAGAGGCCAGTTGTGCCTTAGGTTAGTACTTGGCAGAATAGCAACAATGAACTTCTTAAACACTAATGTATGATGAGCATTAACAATGCTCATAAAAACATAAACATAAAAAACAAAAACAAAACTGTGTGCCTTTGCCCCTTGCATTAAAACAAGAATTGTTAGAACACAACTTACTTACTCTAAGCTGATTAAATAATCTACAAGAATATTTTTCTTGGGGCCAGAGTGGTGGTGCAAGCAGTAAGGTGTTTGCCTTGCACACACTAACCTAGGATGGACCTCGGTTCAATCCCCAGTGCCCCATATGGTCCCCCAAGTCAGGAGCGATTTTTGAGTGCATAGCCAGGAGTAATCCTTGGGCATTACCAAATGTGTGACCCAAAAAGCTAAAAAAAAAAAAAAGAATATTTTTCTCAAGCCGATAGAATCAATAATAATGTTTTTTAGTCAGTTATTTAATATTGTGTAGGCTAAGAATGTGTTTGGTCTTTTAATTACATCTGCCCTCTTTTTTTACAATAGCTCTTAGGTATAATATTAAATAGACAATGAAACTGTACTTTGTTGATTAATAGTTGACTAGCAAGAATCATATTCAAGAGGAAAGAATAAGTATTTTTCTGATGTCTGTTTATGATAAAAGAAACTGATATAAAGAATTTACAATATATATACAAAACATTTAGATGGATGTCTAATGAATGTGCTCACACATAATGTTTAATCCTGTGGCTAAAAAATATGTCACACTTGATCTACCCAACTTACTACTATTGGTAATTTTTTGCTTAAATATGAAACAGAACTCCCAGTAAATTGGATTCAGTTCCAACTACTCTTGAATGTATCTGGTCTCTGAGTACCCATTCTTCACCAACTCCTTGCTCCTATCTTCCTATCAAATAGCCCTGAAACCCCTCTCAATGTTGCCCAACTCAGCTGGCCTGCAACATGCTATATGCAAAATAAAATATAATGTGCATTCTACAGATTTGGCTAAAATGTTCTATAAATATTTATTAGGTCAAGTTGGCTATAAACTAGAATAAGAGATATGCCTTCCAACATAGCCAAAAGCAAAATCTTCATTTACATTTTACATTAACAAATAGATTGAAGTAGGTCCCTCAAATCATTTTGAATCAAATGTGACACTAATCCATATTTAGACATACTTACTGATATAGTGCTTTTAGCTAGTTCTTGTCAAAATGAATTACTTATTGGTATCAACATTTTATTTTTGCCATTGACACCAGGTAAAACAAGGGGCATAAATTATTTATCTTTGGTCCAAATGCAACATAGATGAACATGATTTAAAAATGACTAGAGAAAATTGTCATGTCCATATAAAATTATGTTTTATAAATAATGTGTCTATAATCCAAAAATTATTTATTATATAACAAATGACTGAAAGTTATGATCAAGGTAGTGTTTTTCTTATACATACAGTCTATTATTCCATTAAAATAATTTTATTACACACCTTTAAAAATTTTTTTATTTTATTGAAACAATTGTGATGAACAGAATCTTTCCTAGTTGCATTTGAGATATGCAATGAGTCAGGACCCTTCTCACCACCTGTGTCAACCTCTCTCCACCAGTGGCTCCATTGTGCATCCTATACCACCACCATTTGCCCCCTGTCCTGCCAGTATAACAGGACCCTTTAAGTTTAGATTGTTAAATTTTAAGTCCCTTGATTCTATTATCTTTGACTTTGGCTTAGATATTTTGTTTTGTTTTTAGTTATTTCCCCACCAATGCATCTGAGACCACTTGGGTCCTGGCCAAAAGCCTTTCTTTGTTCCTTTCTTCTTAGTTTTATAGAAAAATGCGGGAATTTGTGGTAAAATAAAGCAATCCGTGCCCCAAGGTTCTATGATAAAGGCAGGAGCCTCCAAATAATTTTATTATACACCTTTTAAGAAATTTTAAATTTAATTAAATCTGGGACCAAGAAGTTAAGTATATTATTCAAGGTTAAAGTTAATAAGTGGTGATAGGTGGAAGAAGAAAAATTTAAATTTTGGGCAGTATTAGACTCCAAAATTATCTGTGTTGCCAATAGTCCTGGTCATACCACCTGTCCTCAGGTGGGCTAAGTAACTCAAAATATATAATCAATAGGTATTCATTTTTGTTGTTGTTTTGTGTTGTGTTATTTTGGGCCACGTGTGGCAGTGCTCAGGACTTACTCTTATCTCTGTGCTCAGATATGGGGTATCAGGGATTGAACCCAGGTAATGCAAGGTACATGCAAATCAAACACTGTATGCACTGTACTTTCTCTGTACTTTAGTGTTTATGGTATTAGATATGAGCTCTTTTATAATGGAAACCAAATCTATTTCCATCACATAGCTAATGATTTATTTATTCCTCTACAGGAAGGAGCTTATGAAGCTAAGTACATGGTTGATGCTTAAGAACTATCGTATAATAGACTGAAATATTACTTCTTCTTTTTCCTCCTCGTCCTCTTCCTCTTCTCTCTTCTCCATCATCATCATCATCATCATCATCATCATCATTATCTTCTCCTTCTCCTTCTCCTACCTCTTCTTTTCTCCTCCTCCTTCTCCTGCTCCTCGTTCTTCTCCTTCTCTTCCTCCTTCTTTCTTCTCCTCCTGCTCCTCTTCCTCCTTTTCCTCCTTCTCCTTCATCATCATCATCATCATCAAGTTCTTCTCCTTCATTATCCTCATCTTCTTCTTCTTCTCCATTTTCTCCTTTTCTCCTTCTCCTCCTCTTCTTCTTCTTCTCCTCCTCCTCCTCCTCCTTCTTCTCCTCCTCCTCCTCCTCCTTCTCCTCCTCCTCCTCCTCCTCCTTCTTCTTCTTCTTCTTCTTCTTCTTCTTCTTCTTCTTCTTCTTCTTCTTCTTCTTCTTCTTCTTCTTCTTCTTCTTCTTCTTCTTCTTCTTCTTCTTCTTCTTCTTCTTCTTCTTCTTCTTCTTCTTCTTCTTCTTCTTCTTCTTCTTCTTCTTCTTCTTCTTCTCCTCCTCCTCCTCCTCCTCCTCCTTCTTCTCCTCCTCCTCCTCCTCCTTCTTCTTTCTTCTTCTTCTTCTTCTTCTTCTTCTTCTTCTTCTTCTTCTTCTTCTTCTTCTTCTTCTTCTTCATTATTTTGTTTTTTTGGGGGGGCCACAAATGAGTTTCATTTGGATAATCACATCTTTTTTAAAATAATTTTTATTGTGACCAAAGTAAATTACGAATCTTTCACAATAATATTTAAGGTACATAGTGACAATGAATCAGTGCCATTCTAACCACCAGTGTTACCCTCTACATCTTCTTTTATCTTAAGTGGTGACAGGTCATCCCAGGAAAGATTGTAGCTTTTCTCTCCATGGGGATGGGGATGGGGAGGTCAGTAAGACCTTGCTTTCTCTAACAGCTATTTCTGCATATAAATTCCATCTCTAGCAATCTGACCATCACATTTATTTCAAAATGTAAATAATTTTATTGCCATGCCACCAGTTTTCCATAAGAAAAATGCATCCTTAGCTTTATAAAAAATATAGGACATAACTTTTTGGATTCATAAACTGGCCTTATTCTCAGGCAGTAAAGCATGTGAAAGAAATATAACACACTAAAAAAAGTTAGATGGACCTAAAATAATTGCCCAAGCCCTGGATGTATCTTTCAGAGAATAGGGATTTTTGTCAAGAGGACTACATAGATTGTTCCCAAAGTCTCCAAAGTTCTCTAGTGTTTATGAGTGCTGCAGCAATGACTGGACAGTTTGAATTTCAAACTTTTGAATCCTTAGTTCAGAGCTCCAACCATCTGCATTTTGGCACAAACCTGAAATTGCATGTTTTATGCATGAAATCATGACTAGGCCTGGCCTCCAAGGTATCCTTCCACCTCAAAACACACCTGTCCTAGTTTTGCCCTCACTGATCTGTTCTAAAGAAGCTTCAGTTGCGGGTAAGGGCTGGAGTGAATGTCTTGCATACACAAGGCCCAGAGTTACATCCCCAGTATCACATGACCATCTAGCACTGCTGGGTATAATTTAGGAAATCACTGAGTGAGGCTCTGGTGAGTTTGGTCTCTCGCAGCACAATGGGCATCAGACCTTCTGCTGAATGTATGCTCAAAATACTTCCCCTCCTAGCCCTTAATGAATCTTTAAAGAAAAGGGGATGTTATTGGGAAGAGAAACATACTTATACAAGGCACTGTGCCAGGTCTTTTACATATCTTAACAATCTTCCAAAAAGTTTTATTATTAGGCTCATGTAAATTTAAGGAGACTGAGATTTAGAGGATGAGAGAACTGTGAATTTTCAAGTCACATAGCTAGTAAGCCACTGAGTTAGAATTTGGTCCTTAATTTTCTCAAAATTTCAAGTACAACATATCAACCTTTCTGGAAACATACATCCCTGAGGGACCACTAGTTTCTATTATGTTCTATGCAAGACTCCTGAATCTTGTCTAGTTTTTGGCCTTACTGGTTTCCATGGCTACTGAGTATGTAAGTGTTGTATAGAAGATACAGCCTGTGTTGGTAGAGGCCTTTGGATTGGTCCTCATATTGCCTTCTAATTAGATGTTTCTCAATTGGTTCCTTTGATTTTCTTGTTTACAAGATGTTTCCCCATTGCTTCCTTATCTGGCTTTTTCCCCTCCCCTTGGGGGTGGGCTTTGTTTATCCCAATAAAGTCTATTCAGGAGACCTGGAAGAGGAGCTGCCATCTAGGTTCCTGGTTTCACGTAGTGGACTGGCTTGTGGTGTGAGTTTCTGGCCTGCTATAGCTTCCCAATTGTGTGTGTCTCCTTGTCCTAGACAGAGAGAGGGCATGGGAATTCCTCTCCCTCTCTGGTGATTATGGAATGCATAACCCACCATTTCACAAACCTGGTGTGTGTCCAGATATTTTTTTGACTTGGGAAGTAGGCTTTGGATTCCTTTTAAATCATATTCAACTCTTCAATCACTGGTCAATTTTGTTTCTTAGAACAACAACAAAAAAAGCAATAAGCCCTTATGCTTTCTAGCAGGAGAGGGATGGCGAGTGCACCCCTGCATGTATTCTCATAACAAGAAGATGACAAGTTTCTCTACAGCCTTGTTCATTACTTCTGCTTTTGTTATTTTCTCAGTCTCTCTATGCCAGGGCCTCTTGATCAGAGCCCACCTCAGGATGAGAGAAATTTACCAAAGTGACTTTAAACCAAAGAGTTTCTATAAAGTACCAGTGAAAGAGGTATGGAGTAGGAATCGAATCCGTCTACCAGAAGGGGTGTTATAGTACTTGATTTAATTGATCTCCACTACTTCCTTCTCAATCATAAAAGCACAAAATACTATATATTTTGTTGACTAGTCCCCTATCCCAGCTTTGGTGCCATCATATGAATAAATAAGATATTTAATATTGTCAAAGATAAACTAAGTTATTTAAAGTGCACAATGTAATTATTATTCAAAATAATTTCTCTGCTGATATAATTAACAAAGCTAAAAGTTCTTAGACCACACTCTTGTCTCTTGTGTTTAAGGATTTCTCCTGGTGGTACTGAGGAAAATCAGTGATGGAATTGGGATGGACATGCATACCTTAACTCCTGCACTGTCTCTCTGGGTGTTAGAGAACATTTTAGTTCTACCCTTAAAAAATATATTTTTTGGGGGGGCCATACCCATTTGAATGCTCAGGGGTTACTCCTGGCTATGCACTTAGAAATTGCCCCTGGCTTGGGGGGACTATATGGGACGCCGGGGGATTGAACTGTGGTCCATCCTACGCTAGCACTTGCAAGGCAGACACCTTAACTCTAGCGCCACCTTCCCGGCCCCAACCCTTAAAAAATATTAAACATATATATATATATATATAATCAATCATTATCAACTATAAACACTAGCATGTACATTAGATTCTTAGACCTTTTATCACATAACTAGAAATTTGTATTATTTTTACCAACTTCATCCCTGGCAAGCACTTTACTTTAGATTTCTTTTTATTCCTGTTCTATTTTTTATTTTTAGAAATTACTTTATTTAAATACTGTGGTTTACAAGGTTGTTCATAATACAAAATTTTTTCCTCTATGTGTCTGTGAGTTCAACTTCTACGTTTTAAAGAAATTAACACATTGAGCCAAAGAAAACTCAACGGACTGAGCATAGGTTTAGAAGAACCATGCAGTTTTGATTCACAGCACCACATGGTTTCTGAGTATCTCTGGGAACAACCCCAAAGTTCAGAGTTAGGAGTAGCCCTTAAGAAACAATAAATAACAACAACAACAAAAAACTTTACCTGTATATAAAGCTACTGTTTGTTTTCCTTTGCTCTATTGACTAGTTTTGAATGGAAAGGAGAGAGATCTGAGTGTTTCTCCTTGATAAATTTGAGCCATACTCTGGATAAAGTATTTTCATTTTCATGAGTTACAGATCTATAGATGAACTTGACACTATACAAATTGATCAAAAGGACAGAGGTGCAGGATAGGTGGCCCGGCCTGGCTCTAGAGCTCCCTGGAGATGTCAGTCACAAAACCGGCATACCTGTAGTGTTGGGTCTCCTCAGAGAGGAGTGGAGATGTGGTGAGGTTGAGCCTTAGGTATGGAGCCAATTGTAGGGTGAATGTATGTGTAACCTTAGGGCTGAGAACTGTGTAGCAGGGCTGAGAACTTGCTCCCTGCCCGCTTCTGAAGAGTTCTAGTGAAATCAGCAAAGTAACAAATCTTTCTGTCTTATGAGGCAATTTTTTCAGTACCAGTTAGCATTTATCCTGTAGAAAAAGTAAGATTGGGTAGAAAAATTCTGTTAGGATTATTTGCTTCATACTCCTTTGGTTGAGACAGGCCTTCCTGCCAGCATCATCCTTGGTGACTTGATCAGAGCTTGGGTGATTGATCTTGTTATTTGCCTTGGGAATTCATTTTATCATGGAATGAAGCCCTCAAGTTTTTTTTGTGACATGATATTGTTGTGTAAAATTTCTTCAAACATTTTCCTTGAATCCATATTATTTCTTAAAGAAATCAATAAGAACTTCAACAAGAGAAAAGGAGTCATTAGGAGCTAGTCTGAGTAGGAGAGTAGCTAATGCTCATAGGAAGAAAGAGACAAACATCATGCCAGAATAACTAAAAGAAAGAAAATTGGTGACAACTTTCACCAATATCATCACTCCTCAGAACACTGGCAGCTATCTCTATCTTGTTCCTTTTTAAAAAAAGATTTTCAATAAAATAGACCATATAGCATTTGTCTTTCTTAGTCTGACATTTCATTTAGCTTAATAAACTCAAGGTCTATCCAGGTTGTAAATGGCAGGATTTTCTTCTTTTTATATGGCCGAATCATGGTCAAAGGTACAAACATTTAGTTGTAAAAGAAATAAATCCTAGAGACACAGAGATGATGTAGCCTGACATTCTCACCCCCAAATGTACCATCAATATAATATAGCACCATTTCTTTTTGTAAAGGCATACTAAAAAAGGGGAAATTTTATGTATAGAAACAAGCTCTTATCTACTGGGGATAAGAACACATACATTTTACAGTACAGGGGCACCTCCCACCTTGAACATATGTCATGTGGACCCAACTTAGACTCCATGTGATTGGACAGTGACTGTCCAATCCCAAACCCTAGATCCTAGACATAGAACCAACACAATTCTCTGTATCAGCTTCAGAAACCAAACTCCCTCTGGAACATTCTTAATACTGCTCTGACACCAATATGCGCCAGTTTTGATATGACATCCTAACAATAAGGAGATGGCAACAACTTGATCTAAGGTTGTCTTTCCTCACCAACTAATGATAAGATGAAATCAGAAGACACATCATCCTTTGATCTGTGCAAAAACCAAGATCACTAACTACAGAAAACTGTGACAACCATGACTGGGCAGATTTATCCTGGGACCAATAAGAAAGACCCTAGCCTAGGCTTTGGCCGAAAATCTGTACAACAACCAAGGTCTCTAATTCTAGAGGTCTGACTGAGATAACTAAACCGAACAGAACTTCTGAAAGCATAATGAAAGACTATCCTAGGCTTTGTCCTAGGATTGGTGCAAAACCCAAGACCACCAATTACAATTACTGTTGATTAAAAGGACAGTGATGGAACAGAACTTCTAGAACCATAAAGAAAGACTCCATCCTAGGCTCCATCTTATGACCTTTGCAAATACCAAGATCTTTAGTTACAGAGGCCTGATTTTATCATCCACAACTGAGCAGAAAGTTTCCTGTCACTATAAAAAGACCTAGGGGAGTGAAAAAGAGCATGTACGGATCCTGTAGTTATTCCCATGACAGTATGCTTCAAGGGCAGAGAAACCCTGTATCTCTTAGGCCAAAGGAATTCCCTTTCTAATCTCCCCTATATTTATTGTGCCTATGCAAACAAAAAACAAAAACCAAAAAACAATCAAACAAAAAAAAATAAAGAAGCAGCAAATCTTTCTTTTTATTTTGGGATTGTGATTATTGTTTGATTGTTTTCTTTATTGCTGTGGTGTTTGTTGTTTGATTTTTTGTCATTGTAGTTTTTTATGTTTGTCTGTTTTTTTTTTGTATTTTTTGTCTTTTTGTTATGTTTTTCTTCCTTTCCCACTTTCTTCTCTTAAATTGATATTTATAACCTCTAGATGGACTCCTCCCAGTTTTTGGTTTGATTTTTGCTTTTTTCCCTTCAAATAGAAACACATAAATTGAATCATCTTGTTCTGCCTCATAAATTGAGGGGGAAAATGAATGGTACCAAGACCAAACATTCGTATGAACATTGAGTAAAAATAAAAAATGATCAGAATTGAACACCACATCCAAAGCCAACGACAACAGAATCAATACCCAATCTACAACAAGCTAGACACAGAGGGGACCACTTATACTAGCAGACTGGGCGGTAAATGAGGGGGATATGGAATGCATACTGGGAACAAGGGTATAGGGAGGACAACACTAGTGGTGGGAATGCTCCTGATTCAATGTCACTATGTACCTAAAATATCACTGTGAAAGATTTATAATCCACTGTGGTAAAAATAAAAATTATTAAAAAAAAAGAAAAGAAAGAAATCCTGGAGATGAAATGGATAGAATGATGGTTACAGCTGCCCATATACTCTACGCAGCATTTCAGAGTTGTCTAGAAAGTAGATCTTAGAAGTTCCCTTAATAAGAAAAATGATTTGTGACTGTGTATGATAATGGACGCTTATAACTAGACTTTATTATATTGATCATTTCACAATATACAAAAATATTGAATTATTATTATTATTGTTAGTGTTGTTGTTGCTATTATTATTGTTGCAATACCTGACAGTACATAGGGGACCCTGTGGCCTAAGGTTTGAACCCAGGCCTCCTGCATGTAAGTATGAAGTCTAGTACTTTGAATCATCTCCTTAGCTTGAAACATTAAATTATTGCCTTATATACCTGAAACTAGTATAATTTAAGATTTCTTTTTTTTTTTTTTTTGGCTTTTGGGTTACACCCAGCAGTGCTCAGGGGTTACTCCTGGCTCCATGCTCAGAAAATCGCCTCTGGCAGCTCGGGGACCATATGGGATGCCGGGATTCGAACCACCATCCTTCCGCATGAAAGGCAAACACCTTACCTCCATGCTGTCTCTCTGGCCCCGAAACTAGCATAATTTAAGATATTAATTCAATTCAATCTTAATTAATACAGGCATTATTGAGGAAAATGGCCTTTGGAATGAATCTAAGGAGGCAGTAAACCAAGATCAACAAAAATATTTTATTTCTTACTTTTAAGCTCTCTCTACACTAAATATAAAGGATAATTTTGGTCAAACTCTATGGATTTGGTCAAGTTTTAGGGTACTTTGAATTTAAATTTAACCTCAAATTTAAAGTTAGCCCACTTCATGTTTTTTTTTAAGTCTCTGCCTTCATAAAATGGCACTTATCAGACATATATGTAGAGGTTGAGATGCTGTGTAGTAATATAAAATTATTGATTTTCGAGCCAAAGAGATAATATAGTATGTAGGGATATGTCTTGTACACTACTGACCTGGGTTTGATTCCCATCATCCCATATGGTTCCCCAAGAACCCCAGAAGTAATTTTTTTTTATTTTGGGGGCCGCACCCAGTGACACTCAGGGATTACTCCTAGCAATGTGCTCAGAAATTGATCCTGGCTCTGGGGATCATATGGGACGCTGGGGGATAGAATCAAGGTCCATCCTAGATTGGCCCCGTGCAAGGCAAACAACCTACCACTGTGTTATTGCTCCAGCCCCAGCCAGAAGTAATTTCTTTCTTCTTTTTTTTACAGTTGCTTTATTAGATACCATATTTTCCGGCTTATAAGACGACTTTTGAAACAAAAAAAGTCAACCGAAAATCAGGGGTCATTTTATACACCGAGTATATCCTGAAAAATGTTTCAATATGCCGCTAAACGAAAATTGTCTGAATATTGCCACAAAACAAATTTTCCAACTCAATCCTGCACCAATCACTGCAAGGCTGCTTGGACTGCCTCTCTAACTCAGTCAATCCAAGCAGGCTTTTTATGCATGCAAATTAGACAATGTTCTGGACCCGAATATACACTGTAAAAAGCCTGCTCAGATTGGCTAGAGTCAGAGAGGAAGTCTATTACAGTATAACTTTTGAACCTTTGCTTGTTGTGATTGGCTCACTGTGGTACATGAGCACAGGAACACATGCAGCACAGGAACGTTCTGTCTGATACAGCGAATATAAAACCTATGTTTTAACTGCAAAATTAGGGGGTCGTCTTATACGCTGGCAAATACGGTATGTGGATGCATAAGTATATCACATATATTTTTTATAATAGTTATACTGTACAAAAATTCATACAAGTTGTGATAATATTAGAGCATGAGCATGAGATCATCTGGGATCAAATTTAGGCATTGAAACCTATAAGTCATCTGCTTCACAAATTGAACCACATTCCTAAGCCTCTTCCTTCTCTTCTTTTCCTCTCATCTTTTTCTTCCTTTCTCTTCTTCTTTCTCCTCCTCCTCTTCTTTTTCTTCTACCTCTTCTTTCCTTCTCTTCTTACTCTTCCTCTTATCTTTTTCTTCTCTTCTGTTTTCTTTTTCTTTCTCCTCTTCTTTCTTTTCCTCTTCTTTTTCTTCTTCCTCTTCTTTCCTTTTCTTCCTCTTGTCTCATCTTCTAAAAATTTTCTTCTCTTCTATTTCCTTTCTTTCTCTTCTTCTTCCCCCTCTTTTTCCTCTTCCTCTTCTTCCCATTTTCTTCTTCTTTTTCCCTTTCTTCCTCTTCTTCCTCCTCTTCCTCTGTTCATTCTTCCTCTAATTCTTCTTATTCTCTTCCTGGATCTCTGGGACTCTAATAATTCCTATGTTGTTCGTCGAGTTTATCAAAGACTTCTATTTTCATCTGTTCACATTCTTAAAGTAGTTTATCCATTGTATGGTCATTTGCTTTAAGGTTCTTTTCCAATCTCTTCTGCTTTATGGAGTTTTCTGCATCTCATCCTCCAGCTTACTGACCCCATCATTAGCTGCTGTTACTCAGTTGGAGAGGATTTCCATTGAGGTTTTTATTTCATCTACCGAGTTTTTCAGCCCTTTTATTTCAATATGAAGTTTTCTGATTTATATCTTCATATTCTCTTGATTTTTATTTGTGTTCCATTTAACTAGATTTATGCTTTCTTTCAGTTCCATGATCATCCACCATATTTCTTCTCTAAACACTTTAGCTCGCTGGTACTTTTTGTGTCATCAGAGCTGCTATCTTTATTCTCTATACATAGGGTTTTCCTGCATTGTTTCCCCATTTTCATACATGGAATGTGGTATTTACTATGTGCTGTGATGAGGTTTATGGGTTAGAAGATGCATGAGGCCACAGAGAGAAGCAGAGTGACTGTACTACTCTGGCTCTACCCTTATTGGGTGGGGACAACATATTGGGTTTGGACCCTGAAGAGATTATGTTTGTGACTTCTTCTTGGCTGCCTCATGCAGAAAAGCAGGCAGGGATCAAGGCAGCAGTCCATTATAGTCCTTTATAATGGTTCTCTTGTGCCCAAATACACAGCAAGGATCAGCACCCACCTTTATTGAGTGGACAGTTTACCTGGTTTGGGCCCCAAAGAAATTATGAACACTGGTATCTTCTTGACTGCCTTATGCAGAAATGCAGCATAGCTATTTATGTTAACCTGCTTAGCCCAGGATTTTAATTTCAGTCCTGGGATGGCTGGGAGCAAGAGAAAGGATCAGAGGTTTCCTATCAACAATATAATTTTCAGCCCTTGTTTCCTACAGACCTATCTGCCTCCTCCTGCTGCTTTATAAAGTAGCAGATTTCTTTTTTTTTTTAATATAAATTTTTATTTTGATCATAGTGGCTTACATAATGTTTACAATAATATTTTAGGTACATATTTACATAAAATCAGGGGGGATTCCCATCGCCAAATTGTCATCCCTACGCCTCCGTTTCTATCCTACCTCCCTTTTCCTTTTCCCTCACCCCAGGGCAGCTAGAATATGTGGTCCCCTCTGTATCTAACCCACTACTTAGTAGTCTTGCACCTGTTTGGTCTTGATGCCTCCCTTATGTCCCCCTCTAACTGGAGTCAGGACTAGCTAGTTCAAGTTGCGTGGTTTTGTTTGAAGGAGAAAAAAGTAATAAACTGGGGTAAGAGTCTAATACCCCGAAAATGGGCGGAGTCCTTCTAAAGGCTCTCATCATCAATCTGGGAGATGGAGAAAAAGTAGGTGAAACACTCCACTAGTACCAAAAGAAGTGTCAAATATCCAGTGAGGGCTCCAGCTATATCGATAAGCACCACACAGAGCAGACAAAACAAACAAACAAACAAGTAGAAAAAAAAACAAAACAAAAACAGACAAACAAAAATCACGCCATGGTCTTGAATTAAGAAACATGGCATAGCACATAACGAAAGAGAAGAAAGGAAGAGAAAAAAAAATAAGTATAATTGGGGACTACACTTTCAATAATCACACCCAAACAGAGAAATCGACCAAAATAGATTGGTAAATCAAAAATAATAATAACAATAATAAATAAAGGTAATATATATATTTATATCAAAAAAATAACCAAGGTTTTGTGCTTTTTGTATTTTTGTTTTTTCCCTCCTGCACTGGCACAGTAAATATTGGGGTCATTCGAAAAAGAATTCACTTGGCCTAAGAGATATGGGATTTCTCCGTCCTTGGAGCATACTGTCATGGGATCAACTCTAGACATTGCTCAGGATCCTTTACTTTCCCGGTGGTGTTTTTTTTTTTTTTTCTTCTTTCTTTTTTTTTTTTTTCCTTTGGTGTGTGGAAGACTTCTGCTCTGTGTTTAGAGGTCTCAGTATCTGTACAGATCCTGAGGTGGGACTTATGATGAAGTCAGTCTTTGTGGTTCTAGAGGTTCTGTTACCTCAGTGTCATTTTAATCCATCTTCTGTGGTTGGTGATCTTGGTCTTTGCACTGAGCCTAGGGTGGCACCTAGGATAGCGTCTTTCTTTGTGCTCCCAAAAGCCCCATTCCGTTATAATTGTCTCTGCCGGATCTTTGGGGCTGGGGATCATGATTCTTGTGCAGGTCATAGTTCAAACCCTAAACTAGGGCTTATTTATTGGTCCCAAGATGTATACAGTCTGGTCGTGGATCAAGCAGCCAGTCATCTGTAAATCCCGATCTTGGGTTTTTGTCCTACCAAAGGGAGCCAAGACTTCTGGTTTTGTCTTGTCGTTAGTTGGTAAGGTAGGCTAATCTGCTCTAAGGTCAAGATGATCGCATTTTCCCCGTTGTCAGGATATCATGTTAGAGCTGGGCCTTGTTGTTGGTCTCGTCGTATTAAGGCCGTACTGGATGGAGTTTGTTTCCTGCAGCTGTTGTGAAGAGCTGTGCCGTTTCTATGTCGGGGATCCAGGGTTCAAGGCTGGATGAATGTTATCTAATCACCTGAGGTCTAATTTGATTCCACATGACATATTTTCAAGGCAGGAGATATCCCAATATTTTAAATAACTATGAGTTCCTATCTCTAGTAGATAAGAGCTCTCTTTTATTTTTTTTAAATGTAAAATTTCCCCTTTACTTAGTGTGCCTTTGTAGGGGGAAGTGGTGCTACATTATAATGTCTGTGTATTCGTGGGTGGACTGATGGGATAACAGTCACAGGTCACATACCAAAAAACGAAGAAAAAAAAAGGGGGGGGATTGAAACTGTATGTGCTCACAAATATATATGAAGGACAAACATTTAAAAAAAGATAAATAAATAAATTAAAAAAAAAGAAATAAAATGAGTTAGCGAAATTTTTATGGGACCAAAGTGGTGCAAAAGACTACCTTACATTTGGGGGAGGGCAGGTAAAGAGGTGGTGTATTACAGGTCTTATGCCTATGTTGGAAGTACAGTTTTTCCCATTGTCTTTTGGGTTTTTCTTGTGGTGTGTGGGTTCCCAGGCATCTTCCTAACCCACCCCCTGACCTTCTTCAGATTGGTAAATATTTGAGGCAGGGAGGTCTTGGAAGAGTTCTTGCATTGGGGATACTTTTGGATCCAGGCCCGGTTTCAAGGAGCAGTTCGCGTTAGGGGGAGTTGGTCGGGAGGGCCTCGCAGCATGAGTCCATAGGGGAGTTGGCTGTCTTTTCTTTCAGGAGACGAGGTGTGGGTTTATCTGGGTGTCCTCTCGCCTGGGTGCTGGGTACTGGTTCGTTGGGTAGGAGGTCGATCTTGATGCCTAATAGAATAAGGACTGGGGGAGAGGAGTTTTAATATGGTGGGAGATCTGGATGGGATTGAGGGGTGAGGGGATAGTTGGATTTCCGGAGGGGGGAAAGGGGAAGGTGTATGGGAAGGGTTTGAAGGGAGAGAAAAGAGAAAATACCTTAGAGAGAAAAGGGGGGGAGAAAGGGAGAAAAGTAATGAGCAGAATAGAAGAAGAAAAAGAAAAAAAAAGTAGTGAGAAGAGGGGAGAGAATAGCAAGGGAATGCTGGTTTGATTGAATGTGTTCGAAGAATAGAGCCTGTAGTTTAAGTCTGTACGTCTCAGGTACTGCTTCAGTGGTCTGACTGGTCACGTGCTTCAATTCCTAAATGAAGGTATTACCTAGAGATAAAGTGTATGTTAAAGAGTTTTCTTGTGGCCATCTCGTAGTGCAAGCAAGGTATGGTATCCCGTGTGGTATCCCGAGTTGCCACCTTAGTTTGTCCGCCCTTTGTATCCAAGGGCACCTGTGGGCAGAAAAGCTGAGAGGTTATTTAAAGTATAGTAAGATAAAGGCATTAAAAGGTAGTGTTATGGTATGTTGCCATTGTAGTCCGTGATTTCCCTTGGTGTTCTATACTTGTGTTCCTGTATATGAACTCTAAGGGATTATTGTGGACCTTTGTTGTAGAAGTCTGATTACATACCTGTTCTCTCTATGCTGCCGTTTCTGTTGTTGCTGTTTTCTTTGTGGTATAATGTGTAGTCAAGAGTTTGCGTTGTTCCTTTTTCATGTATTTTGGACACTGCTCCCACGTCTATGCTGACTATTACAGTGTAAGGAGTTTCCACCCTGTTATTTGATAGGATTTAGTTGTGTATAAACTATGTGTTCTAGGTGTTTCAGAATAGTGCTACCATTCTGTGTTTATCTTTTGTCTTCTGACTTGCTTCGTTTAACATAACATGATCTAGGTCCATCCATGTTGCTGCAAAGTCTGTGATTGTATCGTTTCTGACTGCCATGTAATATTCCATTGTGTATATGTACCACATCTTAATGATCCATTCATCTGTTGTTGGACATCGAGGTTGGTTCCAAGATTTGGCTATTATACTGAGTGCTGCAATAAATAGTGGGGTGCATATATATTTTGGAATGAATGTCCTTCCATCTTGTGGGTATATGCCTAGTAGAGCAATTGCTGGGTCAAATGGCAGTTCAATTCTGAGTTCTTTGAGCACTCTCCAGACTTTTCTCCATAGATGTTGGACTAGGGGGCATTCCCACCAGCAGTGGATGAGATTTCCTTTCATACCGCATCCTCGCCAACAAAGGTTGTTTCCATTATTTTTGATGTGAGCCAACCTCACTGGTGTAAGGTGGTATCTCATTGTTGTCTTGATTTGGATCTCCCTGATGATGAGTGAAGGTGAGCATGTTTTCATGTGTTTGTTGGCCATTCTTCTGTCTTCCTCAGAGAAGTGTCTATTCATTTCATCTCCCCATTTTTCTATGGCTTTATTTGGTTTTGAGGGGCTCAGCTTTCTGAGTGCTTTGTATGTTCTAGATATCAGCCCTTTATCTGATATGTCAAGTGAAAAGATTTTTTCCCATTCTGTTAGCTGTCTTCTTGCGTTAAGTAGGGTTTCTTTTGCCATGCAGAAGCTTTTTAGTTTGATGTAGTCCCATTTGTTTATATTTGATGCTAACGTTCTTGCCATTGGTGCTCCGTTCTCAAAGACCTTTTTGATATATAGGTCTTCGAGTGTTCTGCCGATTTTATTCTCGATAAACTTTATAGATTCAGGTCTGATTTCAAGGTCTTTGATCCATTTTGAGTTGACTTTTGTATAAGGAGTGAGGTATGGGTCAATTTTCACTTTCGTACATGTGGTTTTCCAGTTGTACCAACACCATTTGTTGAATAGGCTTTCTTTGTTCCATTTCAGATTCTTGCCTCTTTTATCAAATATTAGTTGGCTGTATATCTGGGGGTTTATGTCTGGGAATTCTGTTCTGATCCACTGGTCTGAGTTCCTGTCTATGTTCCAGTACCATGCTGTTTTAATTACTATGGCTTTATAGTATAGTTTCAAGTTAGGTAAGGAGATGCCTCCAAGCTTCTTGTTTTTCAATATGTGTTTGGCTATCCTGGGTCTTTTGTGGTTCCAGATGAATTTTGTGATTGATTGTTCTATTTCTTTAAAGAATTGTGTCTGAATTTGGATAGGGATTGCATTAAATCTATATAGAAGTTTGGGTAAGATAGTCATTTTGACTATGTTAATTCTACCTATTGATGAGCATGGGATGTTCTTCCATTTCTTTAGATCTTCTTCAATTTCTTTCTGAAGTGTTTTGAAGTTTCCCTGGTATAGGTCTTTCACTTCTCTTGTAAGGTTTATTCCTAGATACTTGATATTTTTTGATACTATCTTAAATGGAATTGTATTTTTAATCTCTCTCTCCTCAACTTCATTGTTTGTATATAGAAACGCTACTGTCTTTTGTGTATTGACTTTGTATCCAGCCCCTTTGCTGTATTGGTTGATTGTTTCTAGGAGTTTTACTGTGGACTCTTTAGGGTTTTTGATGTATATCATCATATCGTCGGCAAATAGAGCTAGCTTGTGTTCATCTTTCCCTACTTGAATTCCTTTGATTCCCTTCTCTTGTCGGATTGCTATTGCTAGGACTTCTAAGGTTATATTGAATAAGAGTGGAGAGAGTGGACAGCCTTGCCTAGTTCCTGACCTTAGTGGGAATGCTTCTAGTTTCTCGCCATTAAGTATAATGTTGGCTGTAGGCTTTTCATAAATAGCTGTAACTATCTTGAGGAAGGTTCCTTCTAACCCTATTTTGCTGAGTGTCTTTAACATGAAAGGATGTTGGATTTTGTCAAACGCCTTCTCGGCATCGATTGATATGATCATGTGGTTTTTGTCTTTCATGTTGTTGATGTGATGTATCATGTTTATTGATTTGCGTATGTTGAACCAACCTTGCATTCCTGGTATGAAACCCACTTGGTCGTGATGTATGATCTTTTTGATGAAGTGTTGGATTCGGTTTGCTAAGATTTTGTTGAGTATCTTTGCATCTATGTTCATTAGTGAGATTGGTCTGTAGTTTTCTTTTTTGGTGGTGTCTTTGCCTTCTTTGGGAATGAGTGTGATATTAGCCTCATAAAAGGAGTTGGGGAGGATTCCTGTTTTTTCTATGGTTTGGAAAAGCCTTTGGAACAGTGGTAATAGGTCTTCTTTAAATGTTTGATAGAATTCACCTGTAAATCCATCTGGGCCTGGGCATTTGTTCTTAGGGAGTTTTTTAATTACCTCTTCAATTTCCTCTGAAGTGATTGGTCTGTTTAGACTTTCTAGATCTTCCTTTTCCAGTCTTGGAGGAGGGTGTTTGTCCAAGAATCTGTCGATTTCTACTGGGTTCTCTAGCCTACTTGAGTATAGTTGTTCATAATATGATCTCATGATATGTTGTATTTCTTGGGGTTCTGTTGTAATCTCTCCCCTTTCATTTGTGATCCTAGTGATTTGGGTGTTTTCCCTCTTTTTTTTGGTGAGTCTTGCCAATGGTTTGTCTATCTTGTTTATTTTTTCGAAAAACCAACTCCTGGTCTCATTGATTTTTTGTATTGTTTTCTTAGTTTCGATGTTGTTTATTTCTGCTCTGGTTTTTATTATTTCTTGCCTTCTGGTTGTGGTTGGATTTCTCTGTTGCTGTTGTTCCAATTCTTTGAGGTGATCTTTTAAACTGTTGGTTTTGTTGTTTTCCTGTTTCTTGACATAGGCCTGTATTGCTATGAGTTTCCCCCTAATTACTGCTTTTGCTGTGTCCCATAGATTTTGACATGTTGTCTCTTCATTGTCATTTGTCTCAAGGAATCTTTTTATTTCTTCCTTGAGTTGTTCTTTGATCCAGCTGTTGTTAAGCAGCATGTTGTTTAGTCTCCAGGTATTAGTTTTCCTCCATTGCTTCTTCTTGACATCAATTTTAAGCTCTGTTGCATAGTGATCTGAAATGGTACTTCTAATGATCCTTACCTTTGTGATCTTACATAGGTTGGCTTTGTATCCTAAGACATGGTCTATTCTGGAGAAGGTTCCATGTGGGTTTGAGAAGAATGTGTATTCTGCTTTCTGGGGATGGAGGGCTCTATATAAGTCTATTAGCCCTAAATCTTCTAATTTTTCATTTAGAGCTCTTATTTCTTTGCTATTTTTCTGCTTGGAGGATCTGTCCAGTGGTGATAGTGGAGTATTGAGGTCCCCTACTATTATCACAATTCCCTTCATGTGTTTCTCCAGGTTTGCCAGTAGTTGCCTCACATATTTTGGTGACTCTGCATTAGGTGCATAGATATTGACCAGGGTTAGTGTTTCTTGATCTAATGTTCCCCTGACCAGTAAGTAGTGACCCTCTTTGTCTCTGATCACTTTCTTGAGGTTGAATACAATTTGGTCTGATATAAGAATGGCTGTCCCTGCTCTTTTTTGTTTTTCATTGGCCTGAATAATTACTTTCCATCCTTTTATTCTAAGCCTGTGCTTATCCTGTAGCTGTAGGTGTGTTTCTTGCAGACAGCAGATGTCCGGTTTATTTTTCATAACCCAGTTCTCTACTATGTGTCTTTTAATTGGAGAGTTTAGTCCGTTTACATTTAGGGAAATTATTGATAGAGAGGACTGTTGTGCAGTTGTATTGTGTGGAGTGGTTGTTGTTACAATCGGGGGTTTGGATTGTGTAATTCATCTCTGAGTAAGTCGCTTAGGATCGGCTTAGTTTGCACAAATAGTTCAAGTTCATTCATGTTTGAGAATGTTTTTAGTCTGCCCTCCCATATGAATGATAGTTTTGCTGGGTATTGGACCCTGGGTTGGAAATTTCTTTCATTCAGTCGTTTAAATATGTCATTCCACTGTCTTCTTGCTTGAATTATTTCAAATGGGAGATCTGGTTTGATTCTTATGTCCTTTCCTTTGTACTTGAGGTTTTTTTTCTCCCTTATTGCTTTCAGGAGTTCCTCTTTCTCTTTGTTTTTTGCCATTTGGATTATTATGTGTCTTGGTGTGGGTTTATTGGGGTCTATTTTATTAGGGACTCTCTTGACTTCTTGGATTTGTCCTGAATTGTCTTTCCAGAGGGTGGGAAATTTCTCTGTTATTATCTCCCTGACTACCTGTTCTACCCCCTTTCCTATTTCCTCCCCTTCTGGTATACCCACAATTCTTAGATTGTTTCTTTTGTCCTTGTTCATTAGATATTGGATTTTTCCTTCCAGTGCTTTGCCTTTTATTTCTTTGTTGGTTTCTTGATCATTTTTTGATTGCAGTTTTCCTTCGAGTTCTTCTATGTGCTTCTCCAACTCTGTGTTTCTGCTCGTAAGGCTTGTTACCTTGTCTTTTAATTCCTTCACTTCTTTTTGTATGGACTCTCTCATGTTCTTTGACATTTCTTCTTTAATTTGGCTGATTCGTTCGTCCATGGATTTTTTATATTCGGTTGTTAGGGTTTCTTTTAATTCTTTTAGTAATTCTTGCATTTCCTTCCTCATGACCGCTTTTAGGTCTTCTTCCCGTGGATCTGTGCGTTTTGGTGGACTTGGAAATTTGATAGGGTTTGTCATGGTGTCTCCAGTTATTAGCGATTTCCTTGCTTTACGCATTGTTCTTTGTATTTAATGGTGTATTTTGGAGTGCTGTGGCTTCTAATTTCGGCCTGCTTTGGTCCCCTTCCTGAAGGTGTTCCTAGAGGGGCCTGTTGGGTGAGTTTGTTGAGCCTAGCCCTTTCTCCTCCCCTTTGCTACCTAGAGTGCAGCCTTCCTGCTGTGGGTCTTGTCCCTTTCTGCTCCTTATTTGTGTCAGCAGTGCAGTTCCACTCCTGGCCACAATGGTTACTGGCGCTGTTGAGCCTAGCTCTCAATCCCCTCTCCTTTCTCTGGGAGTCACTGGGGCTCCGCCCCCTCCACGCCTCCCTTGAAGGGTTCCCTCAGTCTAACACTTTGGGTTCTGTCCTCATCCTTGGGGAGTCCCTGGTCCACTCCAGGGTCCAGGGGGGTGGACTGTTCTAGGTCACCTGCGAGTCCAGATGGCTGGCCCTATCTCTCCCGTCTATTCGGGTAGCTCAACTTGCCTTTCTAGGCACCTACCTGGGGGAAGGGAGTCACTGGACCCTCTCCGGCTGGCACGCAGGGGTCCCTGGGGGGGGGCAGCCCAAACCGCGCAAAGGGAGTGAAATTCACTCAGGCCTCTCCTAACTCATGCCTCCCTCCTGCACGCCGGAGCCCCTGGGGGGAGGTGCCGACCCAAGCCGCGCAAAGGGGCTGAAATTCACTCAGGTATCTCCTCACTCACGCCTCCCTCCTGCACGCCAGAGTCCCTGGGGGGAGGTGCCGACCCAAGCCGTGCAAAGGGGCTCTAAAGTAGCAGATTTCTAAAAGAAACACTAGAGGGCAGATGTGTAGCACATAAACTATTTCTAGGGTCCCAAAAGAACCATGTTTACTGTTCTTTCCCTCTGTTAATGCAGGCAGGAACAGAAGTTTCAAATGGTTATTGAGAGGATAAAGGTTTTTCATAGTTTAGTATCCATTTTACAAAGACATACTAAAGCTTGAAAGATTTTCAAAATAGTATTCCCTTCTACTTGCTCCAAATATGCCTAAATTAATAATCAGGCCTCACTTTACCTTTAATAGTTATTAGACTAAAAATCCAAGTTGCTTGACATTACCCACTATCTTGTTACTGTTCTTGGAATAAACCTTTTAAATTGTCCATGTGAACACAATAATTATATTTTTGTTTGATTCTCTGGTCTCACATTTAAATGGTTTCAATTGTATTTATAGTCATGGGGACTATAGTTCATTTCCTTGAGTATTACCTTCTCTCTGCTAAGAGGGTCCAGATGCTTCTACCTCCTCAGTCCTTTTTTTCTCTAATGAAACCTCTATTCTTCACACATCAGATTTGAAACACTTCATCCTCAACAGTACCTTTTTTGACCACCCCACTCTCAGATGTAATGGGAGGTCACAGGCCTGAACACTGGCAGAACTCTGCCTCTAGATCAGGTGTACTGAGACAGGCATGATGTGTGTCCATTCCACTCAACTATAAACTTCAAGAAAACTGGGCTGTCTGCATTGCTCATCATTATAGCCCTGCACCCTGGAAATGCACATTTTTTTAATTTTAATTTTAATTTTTTTAGGAGAAATGACTGTATAGCTTGTTCAGGAAAAAGTCCATTAAGGATTAGGATGACCCACTGGGATTGGCCAGAATCCAGAAACCTGTGGGCGGTTATTCTGAATAGCTCGAATATTAAACATTGCCTATTTTTTACCAAGTAAAGAAAAACTTTTCAACCAAAACTAGCATGTTGTCTGTATAAACAATCTAATTGATGGTCCAAAGATCTCATAAGGGTTTTTCCTGGGTTTGTTAAACTTACCATCAAAGATGCACACCCTCTCATGCACTTCAACCCTGGAGACCAAGTAATTATACATAGTGTTTTGTTTTCTTTCCAGTCGTACTTTATCTGACTTCTTTGTAAGGAAATTATATATTTTCAATTTAAATTATTAACTCACTGAGAAAGGAACACATCTTACTTCACAGAAGCTAGTGCCCTATTAAATAACACTTATAAAATACTTAAGAATAATAACCACAGCATACGTTTTGGGAAAATTAAGAGATTATTAGAGAACCTTTTTATTTTTCTTACACTGTGGATAGCTCACTGGGATATTTAAGTCCAAGTTAAACGTTTATTAAAAGAGTAAAGAGATTTACTGGTATTACACAGATAAGCACAAATCATCAATTACCAAGAAGCCCTATAATTTAAAGACATGTGTAAAAAGAATTGTTGAACTGGAAACCTAGAGGCTGTAAGAAGTATTGGAACCTTTTGACCACCCCACTCTCAGATGTAGTGGGAGGTCACAGGCCTGAACACTGGCAGAACTCTGCCTCTAGAGCAGGTGTAATGAGACCAACAGTTGCACAAGCATGATATGTGTTCATTCCACTCAACTATAAACTTCAAGAAAACTGGAGAATTTTTAGAAGAGTAAATTTTAGGAGAATTTTAGGAGAAGGGTGAAAGATTTTTGGGATTCAAGGATTTGTTGAGGATTAGGAGATGAGTATTAGGAAAAATATTTGGGAGTGATTGGCATTCAGTGAGAGGAAGACAGGGGATCTGCAAAGTATATAAGCAGGACTCTAATAATCAGCATCATCATATTGCATTAATGTGAGTTGGTAAAGAGCTTCCTATACAACTGATGGGTTTACAAGGAACTGACATAGAATCAGAAGTCTAAGTTGCTTATTTTCCACTAAGTTCAGAGAAGGAACACAGACAGCTCAGTAGTGGATGATATTATATAGACCAAAATGGAACTTTCAAGGTTAGGACATAGGCCCAAGAGGCAATGATCGGGAATAGGAACAGTAAAAACTTCACCTCCTGAATTAAGCCTTCCACATACCCACTAGAGATCCCTCTTTAGTTTGACTCTTGTCCGCACTGCTGTCTCACCCACCTGGTTCTATGTTTTTCTGTTATGTTTCTATGCTGCCATTAGTGTGAACCACTGTCTATGGCACTCAGTAATGACCATCACTGTGCAGGGTACAGATATAGTTTATACAGAAGCCTCACATGTAAAAACATTGGATTTAAATGAATCTTCCTCTGTGTTGAGTCACATATGTAGAGTTCATGAGATTCATTCTAACAATTTCATTTGATATCATTTAATCCTAGTGCTGATCTCCCAATGGAATAGCGCAATGTTTTTAGACTTGGCTGCTGCTTGTTGCAGCCGTGCTCTGGTGAAGCATCGAAGAAACCACAGCTTGTCTCTCTTGACATTAACTACAATAGCAGCAAAATTTTTTTTTCTTTCCTCAATACTACAGAACAAACACTGATGTTGGTGATGCAGGTGGTTGGCTTTATTTCTTTCAGTGCACTTTAATTAGCTTCCTTACTGGGTCATGCTGTTGGTCTCCTGCTGGGTCCAGGATGCAGGATTGTCTGGGTGGTCTGGAAAGGGAGGGTGCTTATCTTTCCTTAGTGGACTTTACAATGATGATCATATAAGTTTAGTAAAATGCAGCCATTCTCAGTCTTCAGGGAGCCTCAAAGTCCCTTGAAGTACTAGTTAAAACACAGATTGTTGGCCATACCCCCAGTTTTTTATTCAGATGTCCTGGTGCCCACACTTTGCATTTCTAACAAGTTTCTGTATAATGTTGATTCCCCCACTGGTATGCCATGTAGAGGACTGCCTGGCCCATTTGTGAAGGAAGGGTACAGGAAATCTCATGTAGGCATTTGTAAGAATATAGGAGAAATGATTACGAGCAGGGATAGGAGGAGCGATCTGCGGGGAACCATGCTGTCTGACAGGTAGAGTGGAAATTGACCGGGGAGGGTGAAATTGACCAGGCCTAACTGGCAGAGCTCGGGCAGCCACTTGGCCATTACAGGGTGGGACAGGCACAATTAGCGGGGAACTAAGTGGTCTGACAGGCAGAGGGAGAGAGGGAAATTGACAAAATAAATAATCTACGAATTGTAGGAATATCAGAAGGGGGGGGAAATAGGGAAAAAGGAAAACAAGTGGTCAGGGAAATAATAGCAGAAAACTTTTCCACCCTCTGGAAAGAGGCTTTGATACAAATCCAGGAGGTGAAAAGAGTCCCTAATAAAATATACCCTAATAAACCAACACCAAGGCATGTAGTAATCCAAATGGCAAAAAAAGAAAAAAAAAAAAGAGAAAGATGAATTCTTTAGAGCAATACAGGAGAAAAAAGCCTCAAGTACAAAGGTAGGGGCATAAGAATCAAACCAGATCTCCCATTTGAAACAATTCAAGCAAGAAGATAGTGGAATGGCCTATTTAAACGACTGAATGAAAGAAACTTCCAACCTAGAATCCACTACCCGGTAAAACTCTCATTCATATGGGAGGGAGGACTAAAAACATTGTCACACTAAAAAGAACTCACATTATTTGTGCAAACAAAACTGATTCTAAACAATTTACTCAGAGATGAACCACACAATCCAAACCCCCGATTGTAACAGCAACCTACTTAATACAACTGTACAACAGCCCTCTCTGTCAATAATCTCCCTAAATGTCAATGGACTAAACCCTCCCATTAAATGACACATAGTAGAGAGTTGGATTAGAAAACAAAAACCAGATTTCTCCTGCCTGCAAGAAACATACCTATAAGTACAAAATAGACGCAGGCTTAGAATAAAAGAATTAAAATCAATTATTCATGCCAATGGAAAACAAAAAAAAGCTGGGACAGCCATTCTTATATTAGACCAAATTGCATTCAATCTCAAGAAAGTGATCAGAGACAAAGAGGGTCACTACTTACTAATCAGAAGCACACTAGACCAAGAAGTATTAACTCTGGTCAATATTTATGCACCAAATGCAGAGCCAGCAAAATATGTAAGGCAAACCTGGAGAAACATATGGAATGAAATGTGAGAGTAGTAGGAGATTTCAGCACTACACTATCACCACTAGATAGATCCACCAGACTGGTAAAGAAATAAGAGCCCTAAATGATAAATTGGAAGAACTAGGGCTAATGGACTTGTATTGGGTCCTCCACTCCAAGAATGCAGAAAACACATTTTTCTCAAGTGCACATGAAACCTTCTCCAGAATAGACCATGCCTTAGGATATAAATATAACTTGCATAAAGTCACAAATATAATATTATTAGAAGCACTCTATCAGATCAATATGCAGCAGAGATCAAGATTAACTGTAAAAAGAAACTATGAAGAAAATCCAGTTTCTGGAGATTAAACAACATACTGCTCAACAACAGCTGGATCAAAGAGGAACTCAAGGAAGAAATAAAAAGATTCCTTGAGACAAACGATAATGAAGAGACAATTTGTCAAAATCTGTGGGACACAGCAAAAGCAATAATTAGGGGGAAACTCATAGTAATACAGGCCTATGTCAGGAAAGAGGAAAATGACAAAATCAGCAGTTTAAAGGAACACCTTAAGGAGCTAGAAAAATAGCAGCAAAAACATTCAAATACAACCAGAAGACAAGAAATAATAAAACCAGAGCAGAAATAAACAACATGTAAACTAAGAAACCAATACAAAAAAATCAATGAGACCGAGTTGGTTTCTCAAATGAGTAAACAAGTAGAAAAACCACTGGCAAGACTCACCAAAAAAAAAAAAAAAAGAGGGAAAACACCCAAACAAATAGGATCACAAATAAAAGAGGAGAGATTACAACAGAACCTCAAGAATTCCAACATATCATGAGGTCTTATGAACACATACTCAGGTTAGAGAACCAGATGAAACCGACAGATTTTCGGAAAAATATCATCTTCCAAAACTGGATAAGGAGTTTGTAGAAAGCCTAAACAGGCAATCACAGCTGAGGAAATGGAATCAGTAATTAAGAAACTTCCCCAAGAACAAAAGTCTAGGTCTAGATGATTTTATAGGTAAATTCTATCAAGCATTCCAAGAAGAATTATTACCAATGATCCACAGGCTCTTCTAAACATTGAAAAGACAGGAATCCTTCCTAATTCCTTTTATGAGGGTAATATCACACTCATTCTCAATGATGCAAAGACACTGCCAAGAAAGAAAACTACAAACCAACCACATTAATGAACATAGATGAAATAATCCTCAACAAAATCTTAGCAAACTAAATCCAGCACTGTATCAAAAGATTATACACTATGACCAAGTGGGTTTCATCCCAGGGATGCAAGGATGGTTCAACATACGCAAATCAATCAGCATCATACAACACATCAACAAAAAGAAAGACAAAAATCACATGATTATATCAATTGACGCAGGGAAGGCATTTGACAAAATCCAACACCCATTCATGATGAGAACACTCAGCAAAATAGGACTGGAAGGAACCTTCCTCAAGATAGTTACAGCTATCTCTGAAAAGCCCACAGCCAACATTATCCTTAATGGCAAAAACCTGAAAGCATTTCCACTAAGGTCAGGAAATAGGCAAGGCTGTCCACTCTCTCCAATCTTATTCAATATAGTTTTAGAAGTCCTAGCAATAGCAATCAGAATGAAAGCACTTTTTTGAGGTACTTAGAATATATAACATATACACATATAATACTCTAAGAACAAATACAATGGTCTAATAGGGTAGAAATTTCAAGCATCCCTGCCCAGTGGGGCCTGACTGTGAAAAATTGTGAGTGCTGCCCGTGTGTGTCTGTCTACTATCCTGTTGTGTGAACCTCTTGGGAGTGGGCTGAAAAGAGGCTCCAGAAAACTCGCTCTCCCAGAGGACGATTCTAGGGTGGAAATGCCAAGGAACTGCTCCATAACGTGAAAACCGGCTATAAGCAGTACTTTGCAGAAGCCAGGTCCCCTGTTTGTGACATCAGGTTGGGAAAATCCATGAAACTATGCCTGCCCAGTGGGGCCCGACTGTGAAACATTGTGAGTGCTGCCTGTGTGTGTCTGTCTACAATCCTGTTGTGTGAACCTCTTGGGAGTGGGCCGAAAAGAGGCTCCAGAAGAGCACAGCCACGTAGCTCTTTCTAAGAAAAGAACACCATCGCAACAAGAAGAAAAAATCACACTAAGAACTGTGCTGGATCACTGAAGCCCAGCATTTCTCTCTGGACTGTCTTCTCTGCTGTGTGCGCAGGCCTAAGTTTTGATCGTGTGTGAGGCTTCATCCACGGAGGACTGCCCTCCCTTGGAGGCAAGTCGACCCACCCAGAAAGGGCGGAGCCAGAGGGGTGTGCTGCCTGCATCATTTAGCCAATGAATACCACCACAACACGTAGAAAACCCCACAATACAAGTGTGACAATGGGGAAACAACGCAGGCCAGCATCAGGCATAGAGAATGAAGATGACATTTCTGATGACCAGATAATGACCAACCAACTAATCAACCTCTCAGATAAGGACTTTAGACTAGCAATATGGAAGACGCTCAACAAACTCAAAGAAACCATGGATCGAGTTGAACAGAACACTAATAAGAACCAAGAAAATATGAAGACAGAAATCACAAAACTCCAAACTGAAATAACATGTCAACTAACAGGCCTGAAAAACTTAGTAAATGAAGTGAATGACAAAATGGATAAGTTCTGGGAAAGAGTATCAAATCTGAGAATAGACTTGGTGCTGTGGAAGATGAGATAAATAACAATTCCATACAGCAGGAAAGATTGGAAAAAAAACTTAAAGCAAATGAACAGACAATGGAAAAATTAGTCAAAGAATGGGAACAGATGAAAATAGAAGTCTATGATAAGCTCAACAGAAACAACTTAAGAATCATTGGAGTCCAAGAGACCCAGGGAGAAAATTTCCAGGAAGAATCAATGGTCAAGAATATCATTAAAGAGAAACTTCCAGAGCTAAAGAATATATGTGATCAAATCCTGCATGATCAAAGAGTACCAACCAAAAGAGACCCCAGAAAAAAATACCCCAAGACACATCCTAGTCACAATGAGGAATCCCACAGATAGAGACAGAATTCTGAAAACAGCAAGATCAAAAGGTGAAATTACATTCAAGAGAGCATCCTTGAGATTTACAGCAGACCTGTCACCATACTCAAGGTCAGAAAGGTCAGAAAGCAGTGATGGGATATTGTGACAAGACAATGAAATAAATGCTTCACCTAGAATACTGTACCCAGCAAAACTCACTTTCGGGTGTGATGGAAGAATACATGGTTTCACAGACAAACAACAGCTCAGAAACTTTATAGACTCAAAACCAGTCTTAAGAGAAAAACTGAAAGACCTAATTTAAGACAAGACTAACCAAAAGACACACCAAATTTCGATATAAAGATGGCATCAAATCCCAGGACAATTCTTTCTCTCAATGTCAATGGACTAAATGCACCAGTTAAGAGACACAGAGTGGCAATATGGATCAAAAAACCCAATACAACCTTCTGCTGCCTACAAGAAACGCACCTGAATAGTCAGAACAAACATAGACTCAAAATAAAAGGCTGCAGAAAAATCATCCAAGCAAACAACACCCATAAAAATGCTGGAGTGGCCATACTAATATCAGATAATGTAAACTTTTTACTCAGGAAGGTTATAAGGGACAAAGATGGACATTTTATATTAATCAAGGGGTATGTAGAGCAGGAAGAAATAACTCTTCTAAACATATATGCACTGAATGAGGGGCCAGCAAAAAATTAATACAACTGTTGACAAATCTGAAAAATAAGATCAATAACAACACAATAATTGTGGGGGACCTCAACACGGCTTTGTCAACACTGGATAGGTCAACCAGACTGAAACCCAACAAGAATAGACCTGAAAAGAGAAATGAAAGAAAGAGGCCTAGTGGATATATAGGACACTCCATCCCCAGAAACCTGGATACACATTCTTCTCCAATGTACATGGGACATTCTCCAGGATAAACTACATGCTGGCACATAAAACATACATCCATAATATCAAGCAGATAGAAATTTTGCAGACTACCTTCACTGACCACAAGGCTCTGAAATTATTTGTGAATTTCAAAGGGACACAGAAGAAAAACTTTAACACCTGGAAGTTAAACAACCTCTTACTCAATAACCAGTGGGTCCAAGATGAAATCAAGGAGGAAATCAAAAGGTTCCTGGAAACAAATGACAATAAAGACACAAACTATCAGAACTTATGGGACACAGCAAAAGCAGTACTGAGAGGATAATTTATAGCTTTGCAAGCACACATCAGGAAGGAAGAAGGAGCTTACCTAAGTAGCTTAATGACACAGCTAATAGAATTAGAAATTGCTCAACAAAAGGACCCAAAAATAGGGAGCCAGAAGGAAATAGCAAAGCTGAGAGCAGAAATCAACGAAGTAGAAACCCAAAAAACAATCCGGAAGATCAATAAAAGCAGAAGTTGGTTCTTTGAAAAAATAAACAAGATTGATAGACCACTGGCAAAACTAACAAAGAAAGAGAGAGAGAGAGAGAGAGAGAGAAAGTTGATAAATCATTATAGGAATGAAAAAGGAGTGATAACTACTGATATGACAGAGATTCAAAGGGTAATCAGAAACTACTTTGAGAAACTCTACACCACTAAAAATGAGAAGCTGGAAGAAATGGATAAATTCTTGGACTCTTATAATCTTCTACGGTTGAAGGAAGAGGATGTAGCATATCTAAACACCCCCATCACCATTGATGAAATTAAAATGGTAATCAAATGTCTGCCCAAAAACAAAAGCCCAGTCCCAGGTGGATTCACTAATGAATTCTTTCAAACTTTCCAAGAGGAACTACTACCAATCCTGGCAAGACTCTTTCATGAAATTGAACAAACAGAAACACTTCCAAATAGCTTTTATGAAGCCAACATCACCTTGATACCTAAACCAGACAGAGATGCTATGAAAAAAGAAAATTACAGACCAAATATTGGTGATGAATACAGATGCAAAGATCCTCAACAAAATTCTGGCAAATAGGATTCAATGCCTCATTAAGAAGATCATCTACTACGATCAAGTAGGTTTCATCCCAGGAATGCAAGGATGGATTAACATCCGTAAATATATCAACATAATACACAACATCAACAACAAGAACAATAAAAACCACCTGATCATATCAGTAGATGCAGAGAATGCATTTGATAAGGTCGAACACCCATTCTTGATCAAAACTCTCAGCAAGATGGGAATGGAAGGAACCTTTCTCAATATAGTTAAGGCCATCTACCACAAGCCAGTGGCAAATATTATCCTCAATGGAGAAAAACTAAAAGCCTTCCCTCTAAATTCTGGCACAAGACAAGGCTGTCCTCTCTCACCACTCCTATTCAACATAGCACTGGAAGTACTCGGTATAGCGATTAGGCAAGAGAAAGGTATCAAGGGAATCCAGATAGGAAAGGAAGAAGTCAAGGCCTCACGGTTTGCAGATGACATGAAACTCTACTTAGAAAACCCTAAAGACTCTACCAAAAAGCTTCTAGAAACAATAGACTCATAGAGCAAGATGGCTGGCTACAAAATTAACACACAAAAATCAATGGCCTTTCTATACACCAATAGTAATAAGGATGAAATGGACATTAAGAAACAACCCCGGCGCATATCCTTCAGGGGATGTCCACTGGCTGGCCAGGCTGGGGAATAGCTTGGCAGATGAATTAAAAACTTGAGAAAAAAAACGAAGAAAACAACCCCATTCACAATAGTGCCACACAAACTCAAATATCTTGGAATCAACTTGACTAAAAATGTGAAGGACCTATACAAAGAAAACTATAAAACTCTGCTCGAAGAAATAAGAGAGGACACACGGAAATGGAAACATGTACCCTGCTCATGGATTGGCAGGATTTACATAATCAAAATGGCAATACTCTCCAAGGCATTATACAGATTTAATGGGATCCCTCTAAAGATACTGATGACATTCTTCAAAGAAGTGGATCAGGCACTTTTGAAATTTGTTTGGAACAATAAACACCCTAGAATAGCTAAAGCAATCATTGGGAAAAAGAATATGGGAGGAATTACTTTCCCCAACTTTAAACTTTACTACAAAGCAATAGTTATCAAAACAGCATGGCATTGGAATAAGGACAGGCCCTCATATCAGTGGAATAGGCTTGAATACTCAGAAAATGTTCCCCAGACATACAATCACCTAATTTTTGATAAAGGAGCAGAAAATCATAAATGGAACAGGGGAATCCTCTTCAACAAGTGGTGTTGGCAGAACTGGCGAGCCACTTGCAAAATTTGAACTTAGACCCACAGCTAACATCATGTACGAAAGTAAAATCCAAATGGATTAAAGACCTCGATATCAGACCCAAAACCATAATATATATAGAACAACACATAGGCAAAACACTCCAGGACATTGAGACTACAGGCATCTTCAAGGAGGAAACTGCACTCTCCAAGCAATTGGAAGCAGAGATTAACAGATGGGAATATATTAAGCTGAGAAGCTTCTGCACCTCAAAGGAAATAGTGCCCAGGATACAAGAGCCACCCACTGAGTGGGAGAAACTATTCACCCAATACCCATCAGATAAGGGGCTAATCTCCAAAATATACAAGGCACTGACAGAACCTTACAAGAAAAAAACATCTAATCCCATCAATAAACGGGGAGAAGAAATGAGCAGACACTTTGACAAAGAAGAAATACAAATGGCCAAAAGACACATGAAAAAATGCTCCACATCACTAATCATCAGGGAGATGCAAATCAAAACAATGATGAGATACCACCTCACACCACAGAGAATGTAACACATCACAAAGAATGAAAATAAACAGTGTTGGCGGGGATGTGGGGAGAAAGGAACTCTTATCCACTGCTGGTGGGAATGCCGTCTAGTTCAACCTTTATGGAAAGTGATATGGAGATTCCTCCAAAAACTGGAAATCGAGCTCCCATATGATCCAGCTATACCACTCCTAGGAATATACCCTAAGAACACAAAAATACAATACAAAAACCCCTTCCGTACACTTGTATTCATTGCAGCACTATTTACCATAGCAAGACTCTGGAAACAACCAAGATGCCCTTCAACAGATGAATGGCTAAAGAAACTGTGGTACATACATACACAATGGAATATTATGCAGCTGTCAGGAGAGATGAAGTCATGAAATTTTCCTATACGTGGATGTACTCGCAATCTATTATGCTGAGTGAAATAAGTCATAGAGAGAGAGAGAAAAATGCAGAATGGTCTCCCTCATCTATGGGTTTTAAGAAAAATGAAAGACATTCTTTCAATTATAATTTTCAGGCACAGAATAGAAAAGAACTGGAAGTTCCAACTCACCTCAGGAAGCTCACCAGAAAGAGTGATGAGTTTAGTTAGAGAAATAACTACATTTTGAACTGTTCAAATAATGAGAATGTATGAGGGAAATGGAAAGCCTGTCTAGAGTACAGGCGGGGGTAGGGTGGGGAGGAGGGAGATTTGGGACATTGGTGATGGGAATGTTGCATTGGTGATGGGTGGTGTTCTTTACATGACTGATACCCAAACACAATTGTGTATGTAATCAAGGTATTTTAATAAAATATTAAAAAAATAAAAAAAAATAAAAATATAAAAATTATAGTATAAAAAAAGAAACTTCAAGCACTGTAGTTATCAGTATTAAATGTCGAGAAATGTTTAAAAGCAAATTGAAGAAGAACAACACAATGCCTCAACTATCCATTATACCATAAACAAACCAGCAAAAACTGAAACAATGATTTAGTGAACAGGTATTTAATCAGCCCTTTACTACAAAGGCCTATATTAATGTCATAGAGAGCTCATATATAGTTACTGGTGATAAATATGATTGGAAACCAGAGACTCTGGCGGCAGTGTTTCCTAACAATATGTTTTAGTGCCTTAATCTTACTATGTATAAAATAACCTGGTGTAAGAAAAAAAAATAACCTCTCAGTTTATCCATAGAGATTCTTGGATACAAAGGGTGGACACCCTAATTTGACACCTTGGTGCTTAGTCATACTAGATATCATATTCAGTTTGCATTGTGAAATGTCTTGATAAAACACCCCAATATACCACTTTTCTCTGGTTTATGTCCTCTATTAGGACCTGAAGCATATGACCATTCAGACCATTGAAACAGTCAACTGTGAACCACAGACTTATAATACAGGACCTATACATCAAACACGTTTGGGTAAATTAAAATTTTTCTTTCTCTTCCTTTCTCTCTTCTCCCTACTTCTTTCCTTCTCCTCTTTCTTCTTCCACTTTTTCCTCCTCCTCCTCCTCCTCCTCCTCCTCCTCCTCATCCTCAATTCAATCTATGTCAAGTTAAACCCACACTGATAGTTACTGTTTAGGGAAGGAACTTCAATACATAAGATGCAGCGGACAATACTAGATAGGGTAGCCTCCCACATAGGTAGGCCTCATTAACATATTGTTTAATACTTGAGATGCAAAACCTATGTGTATCCTAAACTGCTCCAGCATTATCTAATCCTTAAAGCTTTATTTAACAAGGCCCAACACCATTACAGTTGAAATGCCTAGAAACTGGGAAAACCTCCTAACTTTGATGCACAGACCCAATCTCTTTTATTTGATTTATTAAATTTTTTGAATTTATTTTTACTATATTTATCTATTTTTCTGTTATCCTCTCTCTTAACCTCTGCTCTCCCATCCTCTATTTCTTAAGTTATACCTAAGCTAATTATTTATCTTAATTCAACCAGTCCTCAAGAACTCAGACCCATCCTATTAGGGTCAGACCTGTAACAACAAGTTAAGAATAGATCACTAATGTATGTCTTTATGTGGGCATGAGTACATGGAGAGAGAACTCCTCTATGAGAGCCAAACCTAAACTGTAAATAATCCATGCCTATAGTGTATATAGCCCCTCCCATATACTATCCCTCCTCCCCCCTTCAGAAATCCTACTATCCCTTCACCTCCCATCCCAATCTGTTATCCTGCCTTATTAACAATATTTACCCTCAATTCTTAACCCATTAGGTTCAAGACCTACCTCCTGCCCCAATAAGTCATCACCCAGATTCCAAGTGAAGGGACACCCACTCAGCCCCACATCTCGTCCTTCAGTAAGAAACTACAACCAACACTCCTGCTGACTCATGCTCTGTGGCCCTCCTTCTCACCCCCAAATGTGGATTGTTTCTTGATACCAGATTCAGCTCCAAAAGAACCCCCAGTGCAAGAACTCTACCCAAGCCCTTTCTGCCACAAATCATTTCTCAAACTCAACAAGAGCAGGGTTTGTGATGAAAATGTGTCCTGAATTCTACCCCCACAAGAGTATCTCAAAAGACAATAATAGAGAAGCCTATATTCCCTTTACAAGTTTAAGACCTCTATAACATTAACTATTAACCTGTTTATCCCCAAATGTAAACATAACTTGAACCATCTTGTTCTGCCTCACAAATTGGAGGAGAAATAATGGAGGGTACCAAAACCAAACAGTCGTATGAACATTGAGTAGAACTAAAAAATGATCAGATTTAAACACCAATTCCAAAGCTAATGAAACGGAATTGATACCCAATCTACAACAAGCTCGACACAGAGGGGACCACTTATACTAGCAGCCTGGAGGGCAAAGCAGGGGGATATGGGATGCATACTGGGAACAGAGGTGGAGGGAGAACAACATTGGTGGTTGGAATGCCCTTGATTCAATCTCACTATGTACCTAAAATATTACTGTGAAAGATTTGTAATCCACTGTGGTCAATATAAAAATTATTTTTAAAGAAAGAATATATGTGATAATATTTTTCAGTAACAGAGGTTAACTAAATAACAAAATAAAATCATGTTCCTGGTATGCATTAGTTAATGCAAAGCTTTGCCTTTTTAAATATTGATGGAATGATAAAAATACAAGAAATACTTCACAGTATTCTAAGGCAGAAATATAATAATTTATTAGATAGAATTCTGTTCATTTGGTATTTGTTTTGTTTTTATGCTACATCTGGTTATATTTGAGGCTCTGAGCTCAGGGATCGCTCCTGATAGTGCTTGGCAAATTATATAGGTTATAGGAAAACCAAAACTGGTTGGCTATATAACAGGTAAACACCTTACCTGCTCTACTATCTTTTTGTATGACCCCTTTAAAAAAGTGAAATGAGATAGTTTCTAATGAATGAAAATTACTTAGAAAAATGTGAGAGAAGAGAAGAGAGGAAATAATTGTTCAATAGAGAACATGGGCTTCTCCAGAGTGGAAAACACCAAGAGAGATTCATGCAGGGAGAACATGGGCTTGAAAGAGTAAGTCATTTCCACCCTGTTTATAAGTTTTAAATATAATATAATTTAAAAATTGTATCTGGGCACACTGTATGTTAAGTGGCAATAACTTTTTCTGGACCAGCAGAAAATGCCTGTAGATTAGCTCTAGCCATGGTGGTTTCCCTATATATGCTTGTACCTTCTCGGGACAAAGTGCCTCCACTCTTGGTCCCAGCATTGCCCCTCACCTATCCTAACCCACCTTCTGCCATCTAAACTCCTAGAGGGTGTTGAGAGTAAATGAAATCAGCTGATAGCCTAGTCTAATGGGTAGGAGGCAGCAAATTGACTCTCTAAAAGTTGGGAACTTAATTTATTGCTCATATAATAAAGTCATTTTTGTTTTGTGTATGCAAATATTATAAAGGTGGGAGCCTCCTGGTCCAATTTCAGTTGATGTCCTCTGCAAGGTTTAATTAAATCTACAAAGTAAATTACTATTCTTTTGACCCACATAAATGCACGGCCAACAGTGCTATCTCAAAATGCTGGTTGTAATTTCAAAACAAAGTCTAAGTAATCAAGCACCATCAGCTATTGGAATATATATACAATGTGAGGTGCTTCTGCAATAACATCATGGCATTGCATTGAGTTATATACTCTGGTGCAATGCCCATTGTTATGGGCTGGATTTTGGATGAAGGGCTTCTCATATCAGGAAGATTACTGTATTGTTCGTACCATGTGATGCACTTTTCCTCCCAAAGGCAAAGGAAGGGGCTGCCTGGAGGTGAAGCCTGAGTGCAGGGGAAGAGAGATCTAAAAACTATGGTCACATTAGAGAACGAAAAATATGGTACTTCAGGCACCTCACAGATTTTCAAAATCAGAAGTGGCTCAAAAGACCATCTTGTCTAGTGTCAAACAAGTGGAACCTAGAGTGCTAGACATAGGTGTAACTCATAAGTGTTCTCAGAAATAACTAGTTTTTAGTTAGTTGAGAAAATTCTATTTTTTTCTTTTTTTGGTTTTTGTGTTACATCCGGCAGCGCTCAGGGGTTACTTCTGGTTTTACACTCAGAAATTGCTCTTGACAGGCTCGGGGACCATATAAGACGCTGGGATTCGAACAACCGACCTTCTGCATGCAAGGCAAATGCCTTACCTCCATGCTATCTCTATTTTTTTACTTAAAAAATTCTATTTTTTAAGTAGCAAGAAATATCTTGAGAATATAAAACAAGAATAAAATTTATCGTAATGTAAGATGAGAGGACATAGAAGCAAAGGAAAACAATTGAACTCCATGGAGATGGAAGTGGGAAAGAGTAATAAGATCCTGTGGAATCCTCCCTGTAAATTTGACAGGTCTGTCTCATTCTGTTCATCTGCTTTCTTTGTAGCTGCCCACACAGTCACCTAGCAAAAGTCATCTAGAGCTCCATCCCCACGGAAAGGATTCTCAGTGGTCTTGCTTGGGCCACAGGTAGCTTTATATTACCAGTCCCAATTCCTTACTAGCCTTTCAAGGGATTATTTACTTACAGACATTGGGTGTGCAGTTGATGGACAGAGAGCTACAAGTAAACTGTCGATGATCCTGGGAGAGTGGCTGTTCATGTTATGTTTCTATTGGAAAATAGTTTTCAAAAGGATTGCCTGTGGTAGTGTTGGAAATAGTATTCTCAGTGGGAGTTAATCCACCTTAAAACTAAATTTGAACATGTGAACCGTTTGTTACTTTGTTGAACAAAGTAGTACAAGTTCAGGAAAGAACGTCTGCACACAGATTCAAAGAACAGAGTATAGGGATTTTGAGAATTTAAAAGCCGAAAAACAAAACCTTCTTTTGAAATTGTGTTTAGGCCCACTTGTCAGTGCTCAGGGCTTACTCCTGACTCCGCAATCAGATATCACTCCTGACAATGCTCATGGGACATTAGGGTACTTACTGGGAATTAAATTAGGGTGAACTGTATGCAACAAAAGCATCCATCTGTGTGCACTATCTCTCTGATCCCTCCCCCACTACAGAATAGTTTATGTTTTTCTGTTTTGTTTTTGGGCCACATCTGGTGATGCTCAGGGGTTACTCCTGGTTCTGCTCTCAGAAATTGCTCCTGGCTTGGGGGACCATATGTGCAATGAACATATTGAATATAGTGTGTTGTTCATCTTCTCTGTGGTTAGATGAGATCCATTTTAGTTCTTTAAATGGAACAAAGTTAGACTTTTGAGCTCTATTAGAATGTTACATGCATCACTTATACATATTTTGGATTCTTTTGCATTGGATATAGGACGAAATCTAAAATCCCTCTGAAGTTTACAGTGTCCTAATTAATCTACCATGACTTTCTTTATTTGAAAATAATCTTTTATTATTTTTAGGTAACATGTCATACAATGTTATTAAGTTTATGGTATTGATGGACATAGTTACTGCACACTACCATCTTTGAAGTGCCCAAGACCCTCCACCACAATCCCTAGTTCACCTCATTACCTTCTTCCTCTTTCCACAGTGCTGGATGATCTTAGTTCTGAAATCCAAGGCCAAGTGTTTGTCATTGTTTGGCACTATCTATTCTCTTGTTTTGTATCTCTATGCCATAGATGAATGAGATTATCTGGCATCTGTTCTTCTCCCTTTGACTTATTTGCTTTACATGTTGTATTGAAGTTCTATCTATATTTCAGTGAATGTCATGAGTTTATCTTTTCTTACAACTGCATAGTATCCATTATGTATATATACCGCACTTTTTTATTCACTCATCTATTATTGGACATTTCAGTTATCTTCATATACTGAGTATTGGGCTAAACACTACAATGAACATAGGTGTTTGTTTTTTTCTGTGTCTCTCTTTAAAAGGGACCACAGCTAGAGGTACTATGGGACTTCACAGACACATGCTTGAGGAACCATCAAAGCTATAGTGCTGAAAGTCCATTGGTGCAGGGGATCAAACATTGGGTTTTACACATATGGAAATGTGCCTCATCACTTAGAGCTATTTCCTGTGTCTCACAAGTCTGCAGCCACTTCTTCCAGTTCCTCAAAAGCAGGGAGACCTCATGGCCTCTATCTCATTCTTTCAACTGATAGCATAATTATTCTTATTTCTCTTTGATTCAGATTCTGCTCAGCCTCTTCTAAATTCTTAACACTAAGTTGCAGCTGTGTGGAGTTGTCATGATTTTGGCAGTATGTCTTGATTTCAGTCTGCTTTTCTACTACATCTATACATTAGAGAGAGGCTTTGGGGCCAAAGAAAGAAGTTTTCAAGGCTTACTTCTTACTCAATACTCAGAGATCACTCCTAATAGTGCTTCTGGTGCGAAATGTATTACATATGGCTGCATACAAGGAATTCTCTCCAGTTGTGAACTTAAAATATTTGATTTGGGAAATCTACTCAACAGCTTTTCTGGACTGTTGTTTCCTCATCTTGGATCAGGGATGTGGATCAGTGGAAAACTTGGGCTTGATCCCTGGCACCATAAAACAACATCATCACTACCCCCCACCCCTACCACCACCACCATCATCATCATCAATAACAACAACAACCTTACAAAGCACCTTATAAAGGTGTGTTTTGAATTTCCTTAACATGGAATTGGAGTGAGTATTAACTCCATCACTAAAGACAGTTGGGAAAAGCAGCAGTAGTAGTATCACTTTAATATTTCTCTAGTATACCTCTAAAACCAAATAATGATTAAATCGAAAATCCCCCCCTCCCCAAGTCTGTGGTCAACACCTAACAGTACACAGTTGATCTTGGAGAAGGAGAGAGTACCAATATTCAGGCTGAATTATATCAATAGCTGTATTGGAGAAAGACAAAGCAAACAAAGGGGCATCTAGTGTATACCACAATCTGCACAAGAGGCCCTCACTGGATCCTTGAAGGGTGAAAGTGAGAACAAGAATTTGGAGGAGGTTTTACACTCCAATGGCCCAGTCCATAGGTAAAAAGATCAGAAGGAACCAGCATCAAGAGCCTTTAAACTCTCAGAACAAACCAGACAAAGCTCCTTTCTAAGACAGAGTCCTAGGATAAGTGGAAAGGATGGAAACAAGATCAAATGAAGCAGGATATCAATAAAAAATGAATTACAGAAGAAAGAAGAGATCCAAAGAAAAGATTTTGGAAAGGAAGCAACCTAGGTAAGTATTTCACAAAATTAGCTGAAGAGGGAGCTCGAGGGCCATAAAGATAGAAAGGCAGTGCCCTGTTTCCATAGAAAGATGAACAACTAAGATTGTGATCAAAGTCCATAAAAGGATGCTAACTCTTTTTTTTAAGAAGAGGAAATAGAAGTAGAACAAAAATCTTGCACACAGTAAAGTAGGCAAAATGAACGTGTCCAAGACTTGAAAGAGAACAGTCTCAAGAGTAGAGAAAGCAAGGGGAGGAGATTCTGCTGTCCAAAGAGGGCATCCTCAGCAGGCAGCTAGAAGGCTCCTAGACAGACTGAGGGGACATTTTAGCCATCTCTCTCCTGGGCTGTTAGGCAGAGCAGCAGGGAGCTTTGAAACAAGAGCAAACTGGAGCAGTGATCCCACTTCCAGAGAAGCTAGAGCAGTAGTAAGCATGGCCCTGTCCAGATAATGCAATGAAGGCGAGGAGGAAAGTGTATGAGGGACACCCACAGGCCAGCACAGAGAGAAGAATCATCAAAAGATGGATCACTGTCTGGAAAGTTCTCAAACAGCTTTGAAGTCCTTCCAGCTTCTGTGTAGTGGTCAAAGCACAAGCAGCCCACAAGTACTGTTTTGTCTTGGACTGTTTTGTCTCACTCAATAGGGTTTAAAATTGACAAAGATAAGTTTTAGTGACAACATCCAGGAGATGGACGATACCTAAATGAGTGGTAGCTGTATTTAAATATCATCACATATAATACCATATGTTTCTGGTGTGCACCACTATAAACCAATGATTGTATATATGACTCACCACTAAAAGTCCAATTCTGTCCTTTGCCTTACAGCTAACTAGAGGAGAGCTATTTTGGAGTAGATAAGTTTCCAGCACAGCAAGGGTTTGGGTTTGGACATGCTTGGATTAGAAGAGACTGCAGCTAACATCATGTACGAAGGTAAAATCCAAATGGATTAAAGACCTCGATATCAGACCCCAAACCATAAGATATATAGAACAACACATAGGCAAAACACTCCAGGACATTGAGACTACAGGCATCTTCAAGGAGGAAACTGCACTCTCCAAGCAAGTGAAAGCAGAGATTAACAGATGGGAATATATTAAGTTGAGAAGCTTCTGCACCTCAAAGGAAATAGTGCCCAGGATACAAGAGCTACCCACTGAGTGGGAGAAACTATTCACCCAATACCCATCAGATAAGGGGCTAATCTCCAAAATATACAAGGCACTGACAGAACTTTACAAGAAAAAAAATCTAATCCCATCAAAAAATGGGGAGAAGAAATGAACAGACACTTTGACAAAGAAGAAATACAAATGGCCAAAAGACACATGAAAAATGCTCCACATCACTAATCATCAGGGAGATGATGAGCAAATCAAAACAATGATGAGATACCACCTCACACCACAGAGAATGGCACACATCACAAAGAATGAGAACAAGCAGTGTTGGCAGGATGGGGGAGAAAGGAACTCTTATCCA